>NW_024412406.1:25627972-25651025 GCF_014898765.1 Herpailurus yagouaroundi | reverse complement strand
CCCCCACTGAAAGTGATTCTTTAAGATTATCTTTTGTCTTCGGTTCTCAGACACAGCAGTCCTCCAAATCCATTTTCTTTCCCCAAAGGCTTCTGTCTCTTTTCTTCCCCCGAATTGATAACATCTTGTATTTTGCTAGAAGCCATGGGCCTCCTGATATCCTGGACTGGAATTAAATTAATCAGTGCTCCACCTCCCTCCCTCACCTCCGTGCTTCACCGCCCCATCACGGAACAAGCAGGGCCAGACCAGCCATTGCCCTTAAAAACAAAGTTGACTTAAAACGCAAGTCTTCAAATAAACGGTCAAGTTAGAAATTTATCCCTGGGAATTTCAACCCGCAGAAGAGCTTCATTCCTGGCAAGATACCCTCTGTTATTTTCGATTCTTACGTCAAGACTTTGAAATGCAGACCCGAACTACAACAGGCCTTTTTGGTGTGGTTTTGCTTTGGTTTTTTTTTTTCTAGTCAGTGTAGAAAGAGTGATCCTCTGCTTCCCCTGTGTGGCAAAGCCTGATATTTCACTCTCTACAAACCAGAGTTACAGCCAAAACACAAGGAGGAAGCAGGCACGTCAGGAGGTTTATTTATTTTTATTTTAAATCACCCATATCATGATCTCCTTTTCTGCCCCAAAGAAGCCAATAGCTTTTTCAAAATATCCTTAGAGGAACTTTCCTTTTATTTTTCTTCTCGATTTTGAGAGTCGGTGAGTGGCCCTCTAGAACCGTAAAAATGGGAAGCATTTTTAAGGATCTTTTTTTTTTTTTTTTTTTTTAGCTCATGCGACACTCAGGGGAAAGACAACAGTAAGTTCATTTATTTCTCCAGATCTTCTACTTTATACAATAACGGCCACAATAGTATCTATTTAGGTAAGTTTAGCTGAGGCCCCCCGGGTGGCTCAGTCGGTTGAGCGTCAGACTCTTGATTGTGGCTCAGGTCAAGAGCTCACGGTTCGTGGGTTCCAGGCCCCACGTTGGACTCTGTTCCCTGTTCCCCTCTCTCTACCTCTCCCCTGCTCCCACACATGCTGTCTCTCTCTCAAAATAAATCAACAGTAAAAAACAAAAAAACAAAAAAAATTGAAGTTTAGAAATCCCAGGAGCCTTTTTCTGGAGCCCCTGAAGCTGAGGCCAGGCAGCAGGGTCCCCTGGGTGATGCAGCTTAAGATACGGGCTATGCGGCAGGAGCAACGCGTATTATGGGGGATCCAGGGAACCACCCAGAAGGATACCATTTTCCTGAGCCTTGAGTCTCTCCATGTGCTTCCGGTACCAGCAGCAGAGTCCCCTGGGGCCATTTTGCAACTGCAGCCTCTCCGCTCACCTCACCCCCCCACCCACCCAGAGTCTGCATTTTATCGAGATTCCCTGGGGGATTCACAGGGACTTGAATGAGTGAGAACCACTGGGCTAGAACTGAAAAGACCAAGATCCACCAACTGGGAAAGAGTGAGGTTGGAGACAGCGACCACGGTTAGAAGGTGAGTCCCAGACTGAAAGGGACAAAGGTGGGCATCCAAACCGCAGGGTATGGTTTGCAATCGGTTTCCCCGGGCCAGTGAGGAAACTTCCAGGGGGACTAGAAACAGGAAAGTTGTTTTGTTTTGTTTTGTTTTTTTCTGTTTTTTTCACTTTAGTGGTGATGATTCATTGTCCTGAGCCATCCCACCTAGGTCAACCCAGCAGAAGTCACCACAAGAACAGTCCTGGTAGAAACAAGGACAAAGGTGGTCGTAACTGTGATAAACACCCCAGTGAGCACTCAGAGTGGCCGAGCCCTGCGTGGAGGGCTTACTGTGCATTGTTTCATTGATTCTCACGACAACATCTGAAGTTTCACTGGGGCACGCATGAGTACTGTGCCCGGAGCAAGGAACTGGCAAGTGGACAAAGTTAGGATTTGAACCCAGATTCTTAGTCGAACGTGGAGTAAGCCAAATTTGTGCCGGAACATTTATGAAGGAAAGAAGCAAGTCTCACACTTTAGCGCGTATAGAAAAATCCTTAGAAGTGTGTTAGAATGCAAATCCCTGGGCCCCAAAGCCCAAACCGTAGGCCCGCGAATCTACCACTTGAGATATTTCCAGCTGAGGTCCCTGAGTGGCTCAGGGATGCAGGGACAATACTCAGCGACACATGGCCCCAATGACAGGGGAGAAGGGTGGCTACGGCCTTCAGAGACTGAGTTCACATGTAAGATACTATTTTCACCCCAAGACTCCGCAGTGAAAAGACATTCGAAAAACGGTCTTAGCTAAGTACGCGAAGTCCTTCCCAACTCACCTCCCAGCCCCAACTCCCGCCATGCTCAGCCTGGCAATCAATTCCCCAGGGTGGCTCTTGTCCTTACGGAGACACTGCAGAAATGGGCAGGGGCATTTGAGACTTTCAGGATACTTTGCGGCAACCGCCTGCTAACAGATTCTTGAGCATCTCCAGGGCCCTCCTTCGTGGAGAGGGACGCCCGCTACTGTTTGTCTAATATTCACCTTCTCCTTTTAAATTAAATGATATTCATCTCAATATGCCCATCTTACCTGTATAAAAAATACACCAAAGTATGTGAACGTGATAAATTGAGTAGATCAGAGCATCTAAACGCTAAGTGAAACAAAGTTTTCAAAAGTCGAATATGTCAGATGCTCTTAAATACTTTTTTTAAGTTTATTTATTTATTTTGAGAGAGAGAGAGAGAGCAAATGGCAGAGAGAGAGGGAGAGAGAGAATCCAACGTAGGCGCTGAGCTGTCAGCACAGAGCCTAATGCTGGGTTCCATCCCACAGGTTGGAGATCATGACCTGAGCCGAAACCAAGAGTCATTTGCTTAGCCACCTGCGCCACCCAGGCACCAGCTTTTAAATACTTGTAATTCCTTAAAAAGCCAACAAAAAACTCATCAAGTATTACAATCATGGAAAACTCTGGCACTAAAAATGCTACTAACGTAGATGTAAAGTACTTCTCCCTAATCTCTATTTCATTTTTATTCTTACCTTATTTCTTCCTAGGTGTGTTATTATGAGGTGCATTGCCTCCCGTCCAAAATTCCTCTGTTGAAGTCCTAACCCCTAATATCTCAGACTGCTGACCTTCTTTGGAAATAAGGTCTCGGCAGCTGTAATTCGTTATGATGAGGTGATCTGGAAGCCGGGTAGGCCCCTAATCCAATATGGCCAGTGTCCTTATAAAAAGGAGACATTTAGGCACACACACGGAGAATGCCAAGAGGTGACGATGGTGGAGATCAGAGTGGTGTTCCAGAAGCCAAGGAACATCAAAGATTGCCAGGGGAAAAAAACCCCACAAAACACAAAACGAAACAAAAAACACCAGACACTAGGGGAGGGCTGAGGAGCAGACTTTCCCTCACAGCCCTCCAGAGGGACCAGCCCTGTTGATACATTGATTTTGGACGTCCCGCCTCCAGACTGTGAGACAATACAGTTCTGCTGTTGAAGACACCCAGTCTGTGGAACTTTGCCATGGCACGAGCAAACTAATGCAGGTGTAATTTTATTCACTTGAACCAGAAGAGTCAGGGCAAAGACTCCAACTAGTCAGGACTGTGGGTTCGGGTCGGCATAAAACAACGAGTTCATGGAACTGCACAGAATATTGGTACGCAACAGAGGATAAGGGGTACCTCCCTGGAATTTGTACAGCCTGAGAAATTGCTAACACAGAAGTCAAGAATATTAAATAAACAAATGTATAACCAAAGTTTTAATTTATTTGCTCATTATAATAAAGAATTCTCAGGACGTAGGCCATTTTTTAAAAATCATTTCTAACATTTATTAAAATGTTAGAAATTAAAAATTTTTTTCTAACATTTATTTATTTTTGAGACAGAGAGAGACAGAGCATGAACGGGGGAGGGTCAGAGAGAGAGGGAGACACAGAATCTGAAACAGGCTCCAGGCTCTGAGCTGTCAGCACAGAGCCCAACGCGGGGCTCGAACTCACGGACCGTGAGATCATGCCCTGAGCCGAAGTCGGACGCTTAACTGACTGAGCCACCCAGGCGCCCCTAAAATCACTTCTAAATGTTAGTATATTGAAAGCACATAAAATTTGAAATGTCTTCACGCCTAAAGGACTGTTTCTGGCTCCCTTTAACTCTTGTAATTGGGTCTTACCGTTAATATCATCTCTGTTCCCACAGTGCTTCACCATGGACTGAAGTCCTCCTCTAGAAGGCCTGGAGTCAACACAAGAGCATTTCTGCCCTAGTCTGTTACCCATTTCACAGGCCTCTTTCATGCTGGCACTTTGCCTGTTAGATGCAGAATTATTAGCTCTGAAAAACCTGGAGGACTTCATTTTTTCACAACCTCAATCTTTCCTAATCCTTCATCTGAGTTCATCTGCCATATTGAAAGCCCACAGGAGGACTTGGGACCTCACATTCTCCTCTTGCCAGGATGAGGCCAACCCCTCATGCCAACACTAGGGATAAATAAGAAAGTCTGGGACTCTGGCCTTTGGGCACCCATCACACTCAAACCTGGGGTGTTCACTGTTTTCCGCCTGCATTCTGCCTTGTCCACTGAGCGCCACACAGGCTCCTACACGTCAGCAGTGGGCCCAGCCACGCGCTACTCAGACTAACATAGTAGTAATGATTTTTTTGCCTTGACTCCTGGAAATCCACAGAAGAAGAAGGATCAGGGATCTTGGCAGGGATATAAATTCTGAGCATGAAAACAAGGGTGCAGGCCAGTCTGTGGGTCTCCAGCCTCTACCCAGCCCAATACCTCACAGAAGAGCGAGGTGCCAAGAAAGTGGCCTATAAGGCTTCAGGCAGTGGAGGACACAGTCCGCTGCTGCAGAGCTGGGGTGCTGTTGAGACCTGGGCCTCCAGTCAGGAAAGAACAGGTGAGAAACCTAAGGGGACAGCAGTCGTCCACTGTCCTTCACGGATGGGCACTGACTGAGGCTGAGGGCAGTTAGGGTTAGGGTTAGGGTTACCTCATCCTCACAGATGAATCCTTGATGAGATTTTGGTAGCTACGGTTTCCACTGTCAAACTTTCTTCTTTTTTTTTTTTCAAGTTTTTATTTTTTTATTTTGAGAGAGAGAGACAGGGAAAGAGCGAGTGGGGGAGGGGCTGACAGAGAGAGAGAGAGAGAGACAGAATCCCACACAGCCTCCTCAGTGTCAGCACGGAGGCAGACACGGGGCTTGATCTCACGAACCGTGAGATCATGACCTAAGCCGAAATCAAGAGTCGGATGCTTAACCAACTGAGCCACCCAGGCGTCCCTCTTCCTTTCCTTGACAGACCCTGCCTTGGCCCTTGGACGGAGAGTTTAGGATAGGTGAGGGCGTGCGTTCCGACCAATCCCACCACTGTCCTTTCCGGTAAAGTCAGCAAAGCATAGAAGACTGTTGTGTGCATGTGGGGCCTACTGGAAGAGTGTGTGGATCTTGGCTCACAGACAGCTACGTCCTCCATTTTGTAGAACAAGTCAGTCTACAGGAGAGGATGAACCCAACACGCCGGCAGATAGAGCCCAGGAGGGGGTGGGGAGAAATGGCTACATCTTCTCAATGGTCCACCTTCTCATCCCTTTGTCTTTCTCAGACACTCGAGCCAGTAAATCATCTTCCGCTCAGCTTAATTCAAGGTCATTTTTGCCTCTTGAAAGCAAGAGAGTCCTGCCAAGTAAATACAGCATGGCGCAGAGGCCTCCAGATCAGACCATTGTAAGAAAATCTCGGGGGGGGGGGGGGCGCCCCGGGGCAGGTCGGCGGCAGGGAGGAGTGTGCATCCGTCAGGGCCTGCATGGCTGTTCAAGGCTGTTCTGCATTTTATCTCATTTCATCGTGGCCGCAGCCCTGTGGACCGTAGTCCCGGTATGCCCCTTCACAGCGGAGCCCCTTGCTCAAGATCACGCAGCTACTAAGAGGCAGAAGGGTGTTCAGACGTAAGCGGGGCTGCACCAGAGTCCGGGCAGTGAACTTCCCTACCAGAACTCATCTCTGGAAGTTCCCCACTCCTGTCTCCGACACGGCTCAGTGACCGAACTGTTGCGTTAAACGGGGGCCACTCGTGTAGCACATCTACCCCTGTCACTTTCCAGGGGTCCAGGGCTGAGACGTGACCTTATCACTACTGGAGATGCAGCTCTTGCTGTGAGTTGCAGGATCATTTTTGTTGTCTGGCATACTTTACAATTTTAAATGTTTCCTTTTGTGGAGATATTGAATCCACTGAGGTTTCCAGGACGGATTTGGCTTGCCGTCCAAAACAACCGTTTGACACACTGAAGAATGTCGTATCACTTCTCCAGGGAGTAAAAAGCAGATTCGAGAAAGATCGTTTTCCTCCCGCCCCATGACGCTCCACTGCTTACCTACCAACAGCTGCTTTAGGCAAAATTACATCCACTTTGAAAAATATTTTCCATGACACTGTTCTCTTTGAAGAATGAGCTCTGGTCTTCTGCCAGTTGGAGATTTGATGTAACCAAAGATCTTAATCCAGCCTAGAGAACTAAATTCACTGAACACAGAAAGAACAACTTCCGCAAATGTGCTGTTTGTATTCCTACTGTGAAATAAGATCTGACCCAGCACTTATCTGGGAAGAACTCCCACCAGAGCTGTGGAAATCTTGTTTCATGATCAGAAATCCTGTTGGGGAGAGAAACCACGCTGCCCGCTGTCCAACAAGATGAACTCCTTCATTTCCTGATGTTCTCGTGTGAATCCCCAAAGCACGACTGGCTGGTAAACTGCACTGGCTGGGAGGAAGAGACAGAAGTTCCAGAGAGCAAATGGAGACCATGGGAGGTGCTGGACTCCATCGTTCACTGTGAATCATGGTTTTTGTCGTTGTTGTTGTTTCTCCATCGTTTGAGCTCCAAACTGAATGAGACTAGTTAAAAGTCTCAGAAATTACAAAACAAAACAAAACAAAACAAAACAAACAAACAAAAAACCATATATGATTTCTGAAACATCAGGTGGTATTTGACACTCACAGGGTGGCCCCTCTTCTGGGGAAACTAGAATCCACGTTGAAGAGCTTTGGAAACTCTGAAATGATATTCCTACGAAGAGCCTCCCAAAAGAGTTAAAAGGGAGAAAGAACATAATCTTTGAAGTTACTAAAGAGCTGAGACATTTAAAAAATGTTTCTGTGCTCATCTCAGATTTCAAGGTATGCTACACAAAGCTATAGCAATCAAAACAGTATGGTATTGGCACCAGACAGACACACAGATCAATGGAACAGAATAGAAAGCCCAGAAAGAAACCCACACTATATGGTCAATTAATTTATGACAAAGGAGGCAAGAATACACAATGGGGAAAAAAAGTCTCTTCTGCAAATGGTGCTGGGAAAACTGGACAGCTACATGTAAAAGAATGGAACTGAACTTTCTTACACCATACACAAAAATATGCTCAAAGTGAACAAAAGACCTAAATGTGAGACCTGAAACCATAAAACTCCTAGAAAAAAATATATAGGCAGTAATCTCTTAGACATTGGGTTTAGCAACATTTTTCTACTTCTGTCGCCTCAGGCAAGGGAAACAAAAGCAAACAAAAAAACTATTGGGATTACATCAAACTAAAAAGCTTTTGCACAAAGAAACCAACAAAATAAAAAGGCAACCTGCTGAATGGAAGAAGATATTTGCAAATAATATATCCAATGAGAGGTTAATATCCAAAATATATAAAGAACTTATACAACTCAAACCAAAAACAAAACAAAACAAAACCAAAACCAAATAATCTGATTAAAAACAGGCAGAAGACGTGAACAGACATTTCTCCAAAGAAGACATCCAGATGGCCAACGGACACATGAAAAGATGGTCAACATCACTCATCCTCAGGGAAACGTAAGGCAAAACTACAATGAGATATCACTGAACACCTGTCAGAATGGCTAAAATCAAAAACATAAGAAACAACAAGCGTTGGTGAGGATGTGGAGAAAAAGGAACCCTCTGGCACTGTGGGTAGGAATGCAAACTGGGTTAGCCACTGTGGGAAAAAGTATGGAAATTTCATCAAAAAGTTAAAAACAGAACTACCCTATGATCCAGTAATTGCACTACTGGGTGTTTACCCCCCAAATACAAAAACGCTAATTCAAAGGGATACATGCCCTCCTATGTTTATAGCACCATTACTTATAATACCCAAATTATGGAAGCAATCCAAGTGTCCATCAATAGATGAATGGATAAAGAAGATACAGTATACACACTCACAATGGAATATTATTTAACCATAAAAATAAAAAGAATTAAATCTTGCCATTTGCAATGACATGGATGGAGCCAGAGGGTATAAACACTATATAAGCCAGTCAGAGAAAGACAAATGCCATGTGATTTCACTCATAGGTGGAATTTAAGGAAAAAAAAAGAACAAAGAAAAGACACAAAGTGAAAAACAGACTCTCAACTATAGAGAACAAACTGCTGGTGACCAGAGGGGAGGTGGGTTGGGGGGATGGGTGAAACAGGTGATGGGGATTAAGGAGGGCACTTGTCGTGATGAGCACCAGGTGATGTATGGAAGTGGTGATTCACCATATTGTACGCCTGAAACTAACATAACACTGTATGTTATACAGTATGTGTTATACTGGAATTTAAACTAAAAAAGGATCCTTCCAGCTCTAACATTCAGTGTTTCTTAAAAACAAAAATGGGCAGAGGAACTGAAGAAAACTTATTACAAAGAAGCCATACAGATGGTCAACAGACACATGAAAAGCTGCTCAACATCACTAATGACCAGGGAAATGCAAATCAAAATGAGGTATCATTTTATACCCATGAGAATGGCTAATATCAAAAGGAGAAGTGACAGCTGTTTGTGAGGATATGCAGAAAAAGGAACCCTTGCGCATTGTCGGTGGGAATGCAGATATATGCACCCCTTTGTTTATTGCAGCGTTTTACAATGGCCAAGATGTGGAAGCAACCTAAGTGTCATCGATAAATGGAGTAAGGAGATGTGGGATGTGGGTACAACGGACTATTACTCAGCCATAAAAAAAGAATGACATCTTGCCATCTGTGACACCATGGACGGAATTAGAATGCATCATGTTAAGTGAAATAAGTCAGATGGCGAAAGACGGATACCATATGGTTTCGTGTGGAATCTAAAAAACAGACAAGCAGAAACAGACTCGTAAACATAGAAAACGAATGTGATTGCCAGAGGGGAGGAGGGGTAGGAGAATCGGCAAAACAGTGAAGGAGAGTGGGGGGTACAGGCTTCCAGTTATGGGCTGAGTCACCAGGGTAAAAAGTACAGCATAGAGAACACGGTCAAGGGTATTGTAACAACACATGGTGACAGTAGCTATGCGTGTGGGGAAGCACCGCACTATGCAGAGGGTTGTAGAATCACTGTTTCGTACACCTGAACCTAATGTGATATTGTGTCGACTATCCTTAAGTTTCTGTGCTTTCAAAATGCTCAGATTTTAGAAACAATTTTAAAAATAATGGCTTATATTCCAATTTTTTTCTTGGGATGTAGAATTCTCATTTCTTAGATGAACAAACACTATGTTTCTGATACAGAAGTCAAGGATGTGAAATCGTCGAATTCATAACATGAGGCTAACGACTTCTTTGTATCATCTCTAAGACTCGAGGAGTACAAAAGCCTTGGAGATCTTTCTCATTGTGATTTCTATCACTGCCTTCCCACAATTTTGTTGTCTTTGCTTCTTTTGCTCTTTTTCTATCCTCCCTCCACCTTAATTAAACACATCTATCGGAGAATGCAAGTTACACTTCCGTTATGGCTGTTGGCCTTGTACGCCCCTTTTCATACAGACGCCTTTTCTGTACCCGGTGTGAGAAGACCGAGAATCCCGGAAAATTAAGCGTTCAAAAGCAGATGCACTCATAGAAAGAGCAGGACAGACGGTTCCAGGGGCTGAGGGGAAGGGGACATGGGGAGTGACTCAATGGGTAGTTTCTGCTTGGGATGATGAACGGCTTCTTCAAAAGCACAGTGGTGGAGGTTGTACAATGTTGTGAATGTATTTAATGACACTGAATTGTGCACTTACAGATGGTTAGAACGGTAAATTTGTGGATGTATGTTACCCTAGTTTAAAAACAGAAAGAGAGGAAAAAAGCAGGTGCAGCACACCATCTCTTCCAGACATCACCAATTTATTCAGAAAATTCAAATTTCAGTTTGGCAACGTATGTCCAGGGGCAGAGAGTTTGGGATAGTCATTTCGTTGGAAGCAATCACATTTTCTAGAGATAAACGTCCATGGGGTAGCATCTGAAGGAAAGAAAGCAAAACTTTTAAAACTAATTTAGTGCGTGGGGTGATAATCATAAATATTTGCAGTTAACAAAACAATCAGCATACACAACTGAGGCATGAGAAATGCTTATGCTAGTAGTAACCCTTTATTCAGTTCAGTTCAACATACATTAAGCACCTAATTTGTTCAAGACACTGGGCTAGCTGCTGGGGCTGAGGTGGAAATACAAAAATCACCAAGACATAATCCCTGTCCTTAAGAAGTTTACAACAGCACATAGAACCATGAGTGCTACAGGTGAGGTACAAAATAACTGCTCTAAAGCCATGGAGGGAGGAGAGTTTGCCTCTCAGTAGAGATTAAAATCGGGACCCCCCTGAAATTTGGCGGTGTGGGTGAGGCAGGATACAGCATGCCAAGTAAAGAAAACTCTGGGGTCTAGGCAGGTCTCGGCAACAGCAAATGAACTAGCTCCCCTTTAGGTTTAAATGTGTCAAAAGGGAAGGGGTATTCGAAGGGAAGGGGCATGTTTAGTTTAATCCTTCTCATCGACGTTAGCCTATTGCAAGGAAGAGATCCACAGGAGTCAAGTCAATTAAGAAAGCAAAGTTTGAAGAGGCAGGGACATGAACAGGAAACACCATTTCATAGTTTAGTGTAAACTCAACCCCGTGTGTATACACCTCTAGTAGCTTAAGTAACATCATCAAATGGGGGGAAAATCCATCAGGAGCACCGCAGTTCATCATGGCAGAACAGGGTGTCTCTTGTTAGACTCTACGACTAGCTTTGGTTCCTGCCAATGGAAGACATCATGTTACACGAAAGTAGAAGTCCATGTTTTACACGTGATATTAAAGTCCTCAAACGTTACCTCCTCAATTCAGCATAAATGATGACGAGAGAGAATCTGGGGACAGAGATGGAAGTCCCCGTAGGTAAACCGACCTAATAAGGACTTTGGCATGCTGTATTTCCTATTTAAAAAAATACAGGATGAGCACGTCCCTCCTGAATAATAACTTACTACGCATAGAACATACTCCAAGAGGAATTCTAACGCAACGTACTACTAATCAAACATCACAGTTTCTGCTTTTGTGATTTACACAAATTACCTTAATTATAATACTTTAGGGAACATGTACAAACACAGTATGTAACGTTTTAATATTCATCAGCTTTAACTTCTAAAAGTTTGGCTTGTATTATCTCAAAACAACAACAACAACAACAAACTACTTATAAACCTCATTTTCCCACAGAATTAATTCACCATCCAACTTTAAAAATAATTTTTTTTAAAAAGAAACCAACAGTAAATTGGAATGCTAACACCTGCCAGGTTTTGATAAAATGAAAATAAACAACTCACATAAACAGCACCTCATAAAGCCAAAACCTTCTTTTGAAGTACAAAGTTCAATTCTTGTCCTCTTAGTAACTGCTAATCGGAAGCCCCCCCCCCCCCATCCTCCCCCCTTCAATCCAGGAAATGTTCTGGTTTAAGTCACGTGACACACAGTATTTTTTTTTTTTTAGCATCAATAAATTATTGATATGGTACCACGAACAAATAGCTAATTTTTAGAAACCAAAGCAACTCAGAGGACTAGCAGAACAGATACAATAGCACACTGAAATGATTTAAAAGTCAAATAAAAACCAAAACGTACCTTACCCTGGTCTTGTATCAGTTCAAATGAAAAAACCAAAGGATGAAGTATCATTTCAGACCTATATACATCAAGATGCCAGTTCTTATAAAAACGCACTTCAGTTGTAAATGCTAGATTATGCAAAAATAATTTTATATCAATTGTATTTAACTTTAATGAATTTTCCCCAACTCTAATATTAAAAATGTTAAAAGAACTTAAATTTTAATGGCAAAAAGTTCCTATTTTCCCCATCTATTAAAAAAAGATTTTGTTTTCCCTTATTAACATACAATGCCCTATTGTTAAGGCACAACTTTTTTTTAGGATAAAAATGAAACCGTAGAATAGGTTTATTTTACACAACAGTTACAAGACAGACGTTTTGTAGGCATATACTGAAAATAATGCATCTTAAATTCAACCCGGATCAAAAACGCAAAATCGCCGTTCTATCCTGGACCAGTCAACACCTAGCCAACGCAAACAGCTGCAGCTAGAATGATCCAAGCGGTTTCTATTTTTAACCTGCCAAAGATTGTCTCCAGAAGGCCATTTTCCAACGTTTATTTATTTTTGGGACAGAGAGAGACAGAGCATGAACGGGCGACGGGCAGAGAGAGAGGGAGACACAGAATCGGAAACAGGCTCCAGGCTCTGAGCCATCAGCCCAGAGCCCGACGTGGGGCTCGAACCCACGGACCGCGAGATCGTGACCTGGCTGAAGTCGGACGCCTAACCGACTGCGCCACCCAGGGTCCCCCAGAAGGCCATTTTCAAGGTGTTACCAAGGAGAGGAAAGCTGGATGTTTTCTTTTCTGGGGAACAGGGCGTAGTGGCACCCCAGCTCTCTCTACTTATGCTGGGCTATCAGAGAGAGTTCTCACCTTCCAAGCCCGAGTAAGATCCAGTTTCTGAGCATCTGAGACCAGGGCAGAGCTCCCCATCTCTGGGGGCAGATGTTTGCGGCCTCCCTCCCCTCCCCTCCCCTCTCCTGGATGTTCTTCTTCCGGACTCTTTTCTTAGCCGCCGCCCCTCCCCCACTTCTTCCGACCCAATTTGCACAATATTCCAAGGGCACACCCCGCAAACGGAATTTGCACAATTGTTGCTTCAACCACATCAACCAAAGCACTTCTCAGCTTCATCATACAGCCATAAATAATCCACTTGAATGCGGCTTTAAAATCAAGAAAAACCACTAAAATTGGGGTAAAGAATTTTGCCCGGCAACTGAATACCGGACAGAAATGATCCGTCTCGCAGGCTCTCGTAATCTCCGCTGAAATAGGGACGGAAGTGTGAAAACGAACAGGAAAAGCAAGTTTTCTTAAGCAGGCCTATATACCTACTTCTCGTATTGACTGCATTTTCCTTCTGTCAAGAACGGATCTGAAGAAATGCTCCGTAGAGACAGAAGCACCGGATTAGCCTTGTCAGGGCGGGTCTTTGTGGTTTTGAAGCTGATCTTCCCTTACTTTTTGAGACGTCTCTGAAAAGTAAGGGTCAACCAGAACTCTGACAAGGCTTCGTCTCCCTGTTTGGGAACTGACCTAGCTCTCCGTTCTACCGGGAGATCTCAGCAGCCAACCTGGAGAAAAGTAGGTCTATGAGAGAATTCAGGGGTTGAGCGTTGCGGAAGAGTGCTGGTCAAGAAAGAGGGGCAGAGAGCGAAGAACATTAAGGGGCTGAGGGCATCGAGAACAAGGTAAAGACCAGGGGCAGAGGAAGGGGACGGCCGATAAGTCCTGAGGTTACTGGCGTCCCTGTTTTTACTAAATGTGATGGGTAAAACTCAAATTTTAAGGGAACACTGTGCTCCCAATGAGGGTAAAGATAAAGGAAAGAGAAGGCCAGGAGTCAGGGAGGTTCAGGGTCACTAAAAGTTAAACTCTAATTATTGTGCTACATTTTAGAAGTGATTTTATTTCTGCAATTCTGGGAGATATTACATGCCTTACTTATTCATGGTGTTTCACTGGTATGTTCTGGCACAATGTCTCACATAAATAAATATAAACACTGTTCTTTGTACTTCTATTGGTTCTGTAATGTAGACGGACTTTTGGAAACAAAAGCAAAATTTGAAAACGAACTCTCTATGAAAGCGCCTAAAAACCATTAGTAATTAGCCTCTACCCAATAAGTTATACAAATAATGCATTTAACTGCCAGCCAATATCTTAATTTTTGCACGCAAGCCCTTCATAAGTCATTATCTACATGCAGATTAATGAAACTAAAAATAAAACCGAAGCAGTCATGCTTGCTAATATGAACTAGTTTCATTTCCATGAAGTTAGAAAGTTTCCGTCTATTGCTGAAAAAAAACAAAAACAAAAACAACCAACAACTCCCAATCAGACGCCGGTTCCTAGTATGCCGGTCCTGTTTCCCCATATTTGACACATTAGAATTAACCGCTTCTACCACGGACTCTGGAAATAATACAAGCCTCTGCCATCCCTCCTGAGAAAAAGTGTTCTCATTTCATTGCCAAGTAGGAAGGTGAGCTCTCCGATTTTCTGTTCTGAATCCCTAAGTCCTGTTTAAATACCAAGTGTCCCGACTACCAAAACGTTGCATGAATTTTCACTGAACAAAATCCCACCTATTGAGGCCCACTCCACTCCCAGACTGGTGACCAGCTGCTGGATATTGAGGAGAAACACGTGCATCCTACCGGATTCAAGTCCCTAATGAGGAAGTAAAGGGCTTTGGAGACCGTGTAAAACGCAGACCTAAAGTTGTATGCACATGCCACCAGACGAGGATGTCCATTCTTTGGTCAATTTTACCTCCAAGATAGGAAAATAAATGGTAAGCTATTTTAAAGAAAACAAAATAAGCCATCCCGCCCCCTTTATCAGAATGTTATAAAATACGAAGTCACATGAAATAACGGTATTTGTTTACATAAAGTTTCCAGATCTCACACTGAGAGAAATCCGGCATCCCCAGGAAAGACAGTTCACAAAGTAAGGGGCTAATTATAGTGACTCAGTGAAGACTCAACCGCCTTTCTTCCAACCAGCTTCCACACACCGAATTTTTAAAAATTAATCAAAAAGTAACATTAACCATCATTATTTTAATCTGAATGGAAACTTCAAAGTATCTTCAAAGTTACTACCTTGAGAGTTTAGGTTAGGTGCATTTATTAACGGTAAAAGCAACCAGAAATCATTCTTGGTAAGGAGAGAATCTCTACATTCAAACCTGGCAAATTGTTTAAAAAGTACTAAAACAACGTTTTTTTAAAATAACGAAAGCTAGCTTAAGCCATGTAATTGTCAAGTGAGTCAATTAGTAGAATCATTTATATTCTTATAGTGCATCATTTATCCCTAATGAGAAAATGTACCAAAATCCTAGTGCTAACCCTGAAACCTTAATCCAGACCTTATGAGTTAAAACTAAATGTTGGTCAGGAGGGAAAGGATGGAACCATGCACTGTCCACAGAGCCAACGAAAATCAATAGGAAGATGGCAGAAACGCTGAACCCAGGGGTACAAATACACTGTTCTGTATCCAAAGAAAACAGAACAAAACAAAACGCACACACGGAAACTACAATTACAACTCAACCATCAAACAGCTATATTCTCGACTAGCTGGTGAACCTGTCATTAAAATTTCAAAGAATGAAAACAATTTCAGGTTTTTCTATTTTAATCCTTAAGAAATATTCAGCAACAGATAAATAGAGCACTTGTTGCATATTAACGAATGTGTGGCTGCTTGTGCTTTCTATCTGCATTAGGGGTAAAGACCCCCAATAACTTTATTTTCAATGAGATACACTTGTAATTATTAAATCTACACAAAATCAATCCTTTCTTCAGCCCAATTCTATATGAAAGTACGAACAAACAGTGAAGGTTCGTGATGTTGTGTGAAAATGGTGACTCAGAACAATGTACTCAGCTGTAGATTTTAATTCACAAATATATATATATATACATATATATATATGCGCCTTGTGTATTGACAACTGTACGAAAATCGTCTCAAAAATAAAGACAATACTTGAGACACGAAGCAACCCATTTTCCCTGATCTTCCATCCTATTACAGGGAAAATAAGTCTCTGATGCTTCATAAATACTTCAGAAAGTTCAGGATGGCCTTAACCATGCATAGTCTGCACCGATGCTTTGAAGCCCCCGGCGTTTCGGCGGACCGCTCAACTTGGGAAGAACTGTGACCTGTAATCAGCTTTGCTTATTTATGTCCTGTCTTCTCTAGATCTGGCAGTTTTCTGACCAGGGCTTGGTGGTTCATTCTGACGCTGGCAAGGAGCCCTCCTTCAATGCCGTCGGACCCAGTGTAACTGATTTCTTCACCACTCAGGGTAGTCATATGCCCCCCAAGGGCTTTTAAGATGGCGTTGCCAGCACATATATCCCATTTTTTGATGTATGTCACATGGATATACAGATCAGCTTTTTCTTGACTCTTATCGGGTACATCCAAGAGTGCTAAGACTTTATAACCTAAAAGATGAACACAGAGTTTAAGTTACTATTCCCAAGATTTAAAGAGAGTAGCTTCCTGTTTAAGAGTACATTGTTAAAAGTAACGGCACAGGACGTGAAGGAGTTCTCTTGACTGTTTGCAAGGGCTAAGTCTAAAATTATCTAAAAATAGTTTTGTTCTTTTTATTTTTTTTTTTTCAAATAACAGCCAGACATTAAACCTAAATGAGTGGAAAATATACTGCAAAATAACTTACGAAGCTATTCTTAAGTGTAACCAAACACACGTCTATAATTTTTTAAATTTAAATCTACTTTGTGGTTGTTTTCTATGGAATGATACATACACTATGTCTCATTTCCTACGGAATACTACACCGAAGCTAAATGCATCTAAATACCCACGAGCGCTGGATTTGAAAGACCAAGCACTACAATCTGAAGCCCTTATTGTAATGAGGCAAAGTTTTTTTAAAAATAATATAATAAAACACACAGATGAAACCAGGTCCAGAATCTGGTTTATCCCATTCCCACCAGGTATTCTGAACCTTACCTTTCCTAACCAGCCTAACAGAGAGCTTATAAGAAAATAATGAAGTCATATTAAGTAAGGTACCTATATGTAATCACTAAATTAAAATTACTGGGCTTAAAAGTTAATCATTACTTTTTCCTTTATTACTGTGGTGAAAAGGTCTTCAAACACACGTTTCTGACCACAACGTGTTACTCATTAGAGTTAAAACACTTCTGTCCTATTCGACGGCACTCAAAACAAGGGGAGGCAAACGGCCTGTGAGCCACATCCAGGCCATGTGCCGGTTCTGTAGAACCCTAAGGCCACGAATGGTTTTCTGTATTTTTAAAGGGTGCCAGAAACCCAGACATCCAAGAGGGTCCATATGTGGCTCGTAAAGCCATAAACATTTATAGTTGGCCTTTCAGAGAGAGTAAGCCGACCCCGGATCAGTGACGCAGGTAATAAAACGGTAGAGAACGTGCGACGAGCTGGGTGGCCACTAGACTCGGGCTCGCCCCGGACACGAAGGCTGAAGAGTTCAGAGGTGTCGAAAGTGACCCGCGGGTCAGCCACTGTAGGGACCCTCGTGATGACGCCTGGCATCGTTCTGCCACACGAAGCATCAGAATGTGCTGGATCTCCCCTCTCCTCACAGATACTCCTGCAGCGAAGCTCCCAGCGTGATGACTTATGCCACTGACGTGAAGATGCCGCCTCAGTGTTCGAGGAGCGGGAGTCACCGGGCTGAGACGTGCTGCTACTGTTGACACCGTGGCTCATACGAAGGCATGTGTGACTGAGATCCCACCCCAGACATTACCAAGTAGGCACCGGGCCTGTCGGGAGAGCACGCGCTCTATCCTCCCTTTTCTTCCCGAGCACAGGGCCAGCGATCCTTCCTCCTGACAGAAGCCCTGACCGTGCTGGGGACGCGGGGCACCGGCGCCACAAGGGGGGTAGGAACATACCGGCACCACCAGCTGGGATAATGGTGGTCTGGTTTCCAAAAGTCTGAAGAGCAACCTGCTTGACCATTCCTGAATGGGAGCGTGACACAACGATCCTCGGGGTCCTCTCGTTGTAGGAAGTGCGGGCTTTCACGTTGGACCCACCATCTACCATGGCCCAAGCTGAAAAGCAAATATAATACCCATTAACAGCACTGAAGCTTTTTGAAACTAAAACTCAACGTACAAAGGGTTGACTGGAAAAATATCCTTTTACACAGAATTGCTTGTATTTTTTTTCCAAAACGGAAATATTTTTTTTCTGAGAACCAGAGTAATATTTAGTATTTTTTTTTACACTAATAGGCAAATATGAAGACCAAGTTAAAAAAGGCCGCGTGATCCTGCCCAACCGGAGACAGTGGCTACTTAAGGCTTGACTTAACGATGCCCAGGTTCCAGAGCTCCTTGTGAGCTGCTGAGTGCTCACTGGGATCGCACCCCAATCTCCCTGTAGCTCGGCCAGCGTCTTCCCCTCCGCTACACAAATAACTCTTCAGGAAACATCCTGCGTGCTCATCTCCACGTCAAAAGTCTGGCTCCTGGGGAACCCTACCTGTAACCACCTAGGACATAAGCAGCAAAACTAGTTACCTTGGATAATTAACAACTTAAAACAGGTTTTGCTCCTATACTACCTCTATTTCTGATACGTTCGTAGTTTCAATTATTCGCATATCGGACCCGTCTCCTAAGGGAGCTTTATAAACATAAGGCAGCTCAAGGGGGGAGTCAGGGTTACGTATCTGCTTTGTTGGAGAGCGTAAAAAAATGCTCTAGATTTCGAAATAGAACAGGAATTATAAGAAGGTGAGGAGACCCTCGAGATGGCTTGAAATGTTTTTCTCGGCTTGCAAGTTTTCCTCAGTGACTACCAAGCTATACAAGAGAACGGACTTACTCAGAATCATCCCCATTAGCTTGGTGCTCTAGCAGTCACTCACCACGGGGAAAAACAGTCCGCGTGGCTACATGCTGTCCGGACGACAGCAGCTGCATTACCACTTACTCCCGGCTGCAGGAAAACATCAAAAAAGTGAGCGGAGTCGGGGTTTCTGAGTTCCCCGAAGATGATGGCAGGCTCTTGGACTCCCGTCACACTTCTTTCTAAAAACCACACACAGCGACAAGGAGGGCAAATACGCACACCCTTCATCAACAGCTAAGGAATCAGTAGAAGACGGAGACTGGTCACAAACGCAAACTTCAGAGAGAGAAGAGAAGTAAACACTGAAGGTCAGCAGAATGAGTGCCGCGGCTGATCCCAGGGTGGGGACTGTGGCAGGAGCTCCGGACATGCCAAGAGGTTGGAGGACTCTCGGTGGTGGGAGAAGTCAGAGAACAGCGGCCGGGATTTCTCCCCAGAGGGAAAAGGTCCCATCTGAGAGGAGAACTCCCGAAAGCGGGCCTGAAATGTGGCAAGAGAGCAGCGACAAGAGGAGGCCAGGAGAAGACACAGAGCCCAAGTGAAGTCCTGAGGGCACACAACACCTATCGGGACATGTCTCCGTGAGTGTCTCCACGAGAGACAAAGACGGGAGACTGCAAACAGAACTAAAGAAAAGGAGTTGGAGATAAGGGCCCTCCTGAAATAAGAAAGCAGAAGGGTGGAAACAAAACAAGATGCCTGCTAACAAAGATAATGTCTTCCTCACCCTAACGGAGAAGAAAGCTCCTGGGCTGAGAACCACCCAAACACCTACCCACAACTCCGCAAAGGCCGTGCGGCGGCCCAAATGGGAATGAGAAACGTGGACTACTGCAAAGTCCGCTGAAACCAGAAGAAGAAAACACAACGAATGAAGGTCGAAACGGTCCAGGCTACTTGAAAATGCTCACAGATCACGCAGAATAAAACGGTAACACAATATTCTAGAGAACAAGAAAGAAAGAAAGAAAGAAAGAAAGAAACAAGAAAAAAAAAACCCCAAAGAACACCATGGAACAAAGAAACAACAACTGAGGACAGGTAGAGAAGTAGGAACACAGTAAATGAAATGGGCCCTCGCGTAACGCGGGGAAGAAATTGAAAACAACAACAACAACAACAGAAACACAAGATGGCTGAAGACTTAGCCCTAGATGGTGGGATATACGGAAGGGCAACAGCGTGGCCCAAAATCAGAGCAGGCAAGGAGGATGGCAAAGGATAAGTGAAAACGAGAAAACTGATTAAAGGGACCAGAGAGAAGGCAACACACAGACATCAGCGGAAGAAGAGTCAGTATATACATATTAGCAGGTCTCTGAAAAGGGGAACCAGGAGCCATGAGATAGAACCCGTTGTAAAATTACGGTCCAAAAGATCATGCCTGAAAGAAAAGAGGACCGAAATGTCCACACGGAGAGACACACTGTGTAGACATCTGCCCAGAAAGCCAACTCTGTATCTGACATCTAGAGTTCTATTATTAGACTTTCAAGATAAAGTTCCTTGGCACTCCAGGCAAAAATACCAAGCTCCTTACAAAGGAAAGAAAATCGGATTATCGGCTTCGCTGCCAACGGGATTCAGCATGCACCCACACGGATATTAATCAGTTCAATATTTTCTACCAGTAACCAAGAGAAAAGAGTGCAGCGGGGGTAAGACAGCGTCCTACTAAAATTCATGCCTGCTACGAACCTTTGGAATGTGACCTCATTTGGATACAGGGTCTTTGCAGATGTAATTCAAGTCAAGGTCACACTGGATTAGAGTAGGCCCTAAATTCAATGACTGGTGTCCTTACAAAAACAGGACACACAAAACACAGACTGAGAGAATGGGAAGGAGGAGGCATGGAGTGATGGGTCTACAAACCAGGGCACCAAGGGATGTCTCACGCCACCAGGAGCTAGAAGAGGCAGGGGAAGTCTTCAAGAGGGAGCACGGCACTGCTAACAACTTGGTATCAGACTTCTGGCCCCAAAAGTGCGAGAAAATAAATTTCTGTTGTTGTAAGCCCTCAAGTTTATGGAAATTTGCTAGAGCACCCAAGGATAGAGGGCTAAACCAAAGAGTTTGGAAGTAGCTGAGTCTTTCATGTATCAAGGCTACAGGAAGAGCTTTTAACACGTTAAGAACTCAGATAATAGGAAGGACAGCTATGTGCTAGCTCTTCTGAAGTAATCCATTAGAGAATGAGCTTTAGCCAAGTGAAGGAGGACTGAAGAACACTCAGCAAAAGCACTGTTGGTCAGCACTGAATAAATTTAACTGGGGATTTAAGAGGAAACCAAAGACAGGAATAAAGGTTTTGGAAGAATCAGAGCGTGTAAATGATCTGTGTGTAAGAATCAAAGTGTGTAAACCAATCACAGTTGATTGGTTAGAGTCAAAGGATACCATGTAAATCTAAAGAGCTGAAGAGCAGAAAGACAGGTCAAAAAAGCTACGACTGACTAAAATGGGATGGTAGTCAAGGAGGCTAAAGGAAGCTCATTTCTTTGTTGCTCATAGGGGAGACCCAACGGACGATACCTAAGGACTACATAATGAATGGCATTTAAACAAAAAAGTTGTATACAAAGGTATTTTAATAAAGAGTAGGCAACAAAAAGAACAAATTTAACTTAAAAATAATAACTGTAGGTTGAATCACACTGAATACATAAAAATCCATGAGATGTCAAGGATATTAAAAAAATAAAGGAAAAATCCTGCTCTTCCTGGAAAAAATAACATCTGTTTCCGCTGGAGGTCGTTTTTACCCAAAGTCCTTACTCAGAAATTGGTAAAGAAAAAAAAGTTAACTATGTATTTTGTCTTTCTAGTAGGAACTACATTTCAGGATCAACAATTCCAGTTGATGAAATTGCTCTACACACGAATTTTAGTTTTGAAAACAGTTTTTTGAAAAAACACACAGAATTAGAAAATCCCATTTTACATCTTTAACAGATCTTTTTTTAAAAATGTTTATTTATAGGGGCGCCTGGGTGGCGCAGTCGGTTAGGCGTCCGACTTCGGCCAGGTCACGATCTCGCGGTCCGGGAGTTCGAGCCCCGCGTCGGGCTCTGGGCTGATGGCTCAGAGCCTGGAGCCTGTTTCCGATTCTGTGTCTCCCTCTCTCTCTGCCCCTCCCCCGTTCATGCTCTGTCTCTCTCTGTCCCCAAAATAAATAAACGTTGAAAAAAAAAATTAAAAATGTTTATTTATATTTGAGAGAGACAGAGATGTGAGCAGGGGAGGGGCAGAGAGAGAGAGAGAGACAGACAGACAGAATCTGAAGCAGGCTCTGAGCTGTCAGCACAGAGCCTGACATGGGGCTCGAACTCATGAGCTGTGACATCATGACCTGAGCCAAAGCTGGACATTTAACCAACTGAGCCACCCAGGTGGCCCACAGCTTTAATAGATCTTAAAACTATTTTGTGAAAGGCTTAACGGAATCCTGATCTCAAACGGTGCCAAAGTATTTCTCCAGACTACCTGCTGGTAGCCAGAGAATAAAAATAATTTATAGCAGATCTAGTCATGACCACTTTAAACATCTTAGCATCACTAGTAATGAGACGAGATAGGATACGTCATGTAGAATGATGCAGCAGGAAGTACATGATGAGTATCTACAACGTATTGACAAAAATGCTAACCTTAAGCCAGTCAAGGCTTTGGATCTAATTTGCACTTTAGAACAAAAAGAATATGAAAAATAAACAAGTTAAAGGACACCCCGAGCAAATAATCAGAGAAATCCAAAGAGCAGGACATTATGTAACAAGTAATTTGATCTCAACAAGTAATGTCACAGGGAAGAACAGGACTAGAGGTTGTTCTAGATTAAGAGAACTTAACAGAGCAACAAAAAAATGTATGTCATGAGACTGGATCTTGGTTTGAAGTAACCAGTTGTGAAATCCACTTTAGTAACAATTGAGGGAAGGGGTGCCTTGGTGGCTCAGTTGGTTAAGCATCCGACTCTTGTTTTCAGCCCAGGTCATGATCTCACAGTTTGAGCCCCGAAGAGGGCTCTGTGCTGACAGTGTGGACCTTGCTTGGGATTCTCTCTCTCTCTCTCTCTGCACCTCCCTTACTCATGCACACACTCTTACTCTCTCTCTCTCAAAATAAATGAAATGAAATGAAATGAAATGAAATGAAATGAAATGAAATGAAAT
>NW_024412406.1:25604276-25627962 GCF_014898765.1 Herpailurus yagouaroundi | reverse complement strand
ATGAAATGAAATGAAATGAAATGAAATGAAATGAAATGAAATGAAATAAAATAAAATAAAATAAAATAAAATAAAGTAAAAAGAAACAACCAGGGAAAACAGGAGTATTGGATCAATTAGGGAATAAATGCTAATTTCAATGTTATATTAACAGAACTGTTATGTAGAAACATGTCCTTTTTAGAGATGCACAGTGAAGTATATAGGGATAAAATGTCATGATCCTTGTAATTTTCTTTAAAGCACATGAAAAAAAAAGGAAGCAAACATAAAAACGTTCAACTGTTAAATCCAGAGGAAAGAGCATGTGGAAATTCAGTACAATTTATGCTTGTTTGAAATTATTCATAAAAGTTAAAAAACGAGAAAGAAAAAAAAAATTCTCTAAATTCTTTTTAGAAATGATCAAAAACCATGGTTCTACTAAGAAGTGAATTTATAGTGCTACATCTCTAGAGGTCAGTATTGTCTAAGAGAATGAAGACAGTATCTCTTGCTGATAGTATCAGAACAATTTAGGTAAGAATTACTAATTTAATATTTTAAAAATATACTTCATGTTACATAATCTCAATATATTCTCTTATAACACTTACACAGACAAATTATTTCAAGCACTTTAAAAATTCAGTAGGTGCTTAAATAAATGATTGTTGGTGAAGAGGTAATCATGAAAAGGTAAAATAGCAGCTAAAAGAATGGACTCATTCTATCTGTAAGACATGCTAAAAAAAAAAGAAAAGAAAAAAAGAAAGAAAGAAAGAAAGAAAGAAAGAAAGAAAGAAAGAAAGAAAGAAGCCCAGTGGGAGATAAAAAGTGGTTGGTACTTTGCTAACACAGACCTCAGACATTGTAACTTCTTTCTAACAGCTACAAATTTCCCCTGCGTGGATACACTACACTTACACATTTATACATTACTCTGTTAAAATACTATTCAAGTATCTGTTGCTTCTAAGAATTTCAAAGGCAATGAATTACTTCTAGCTAAGTATGATAAGGATTTGGATCAGTTTGGCTCTGACTACTGCCAATAACAATACTATCTAGCTCCCATTAGAGTCAAGTGTAGCTAAATTCTGGTAAACATTTAATACTTGACAGTTGGTACTCTGCCAACATCAATACACAGGCTGAATCTGGAAATAACAGTCCAAAAAGAGGACACAAGCCAAACAAAGCTTCAATCCAGGAATAGCAGGTCAACCTGCACCTAATTAAGGACATATCGATTCTTCTGGAATGTCTGCTCACTAGCAAGCACCATGTGTTCCAGCATACAGGGCAAGTCGGCTGCCTCACAGAAGAACAGGGCAGTTTATCATAACTTACAGGAACATTTTTGGAACACAACTTGTTCCTAAGTTAGAAACTTCTGGCTTTTTTATTTTAAAGGAGGGAAGACTATAGGGGGAGAGGATACATGTTCTTACAGAATAAAGATTTTTTTTTTCATGGGCATTTTATTATTCTTATTCTCCCCTACCCCTAAAATGAACAGATGTGGAAATCAGGGCTCCAAGAATGTGAATCTATTTGCCTATCCTGTGTCAACTTTCTCTGCGTTTCCTGTATTACGATTCTTACTCTCTTTGGAGCAGCAGGCTGTCTGCAGCTAAGGGTGCCATGTGACCTCTGGCCAACGAGACGAAGAAGCAGGGGGCTTCAGGCTACTCTTTCCTAACACAAAGAGTATCTGGGAAGAGATCTTTCGTCCCTCTTCTTTCCTCTTTCTCCCAGCCTGGAACAGAGCCATTGTAACTAGAAGCACCCATCTCCGTGAGGCTACAAACAAAGAGCCACCTTCTAAGAAAAGAAGCAAGAAGTCAGGTGCCCAAGAAGATCATAAAGCCACTGAAGCACCCTGCCCTTTGGCCATCTCACTACGTGAGGAAAATAAAACCTTGACTTGTTTACCTACTGTAATCAGATTTATTTTGTATGCAGCTAAATGCAACCCTAACTGATACAGACAGGCAATGAGGAACACTGTCAAAGGAGGAGTCCACTATACTTCAATTAAAAAAAAAAAAAAAAAGTAAAAGAAAAAAACTGAGACAGGACTTCAAAGACTTAAGCCCTGTACATCGCCTTTATATGTTTGTTTTCTCTTTTTTAAATTGGAAGTCACCGTAATTCATCTCTTATACGCTTTCCAGGGGTATTTTGAGTTTGGAATGAATGTCAATACATTTCATAAACTGTGAAAATACTAAACAAATATCAGATATTAATAAGGAGTAGTTAGCTTTTGCTGTAACACTTTGAACTATGTGGCTTTCATAAGAGCTGCTCAGCGTCTTTTCTCATCTATAAAAAATGGCAATAACAACACTTTGCTTTGTCGCAGAGTTATCACAAGCTCCAAATGAGAGAACTTGGGTGTATTTCAAATGGTTAAACACTATCCAAATGTTAGGAATCGTGGAGTTGTGAAAATGGCGTGATGTACTGATTTGCGTAGTATTTGTCAGGTTAACTGCTCCACCTTGAGGAACATATCAAACTTCTGAGTCCCATTTTCTCATCCCTAAGTGGGAGTATCAGTAGTAAGTGTATCCTTCCCTTATGAGTTATACTAAGTGTAGCAATACTGCTAAGTTGAGTTATGCTCCAATATCCACTCGCCCTACTTTCCCCGAAGTGACAGAATCCCTCAACTGGATGCTTGGATTCCCACCAAAAATAAAGACTACATTTCTTAGTCTCCCCTGCAGCTGGTTTCAGCTACATTTTGGTCAGTGGGACGTGAGCTGAAGCGATGTGTGCAACTTATAGGTCAAACCCTGAGTGGACAATGTCCTCCACGTCTCCCTTCTGGATCTCCTGCACTGGTGGAATGTGAAAGAAGCAGGGGGCCATCCTCAGTCATGCAGAAGCGGACAGCAAAACTGAGCACAGCAAAAACAGCAAACGAGAGCAACCTGCATGCCCGGTCTGCCTGCACGCACGCTGTTAGAGAAGGGAGAAATCAACTATTTTGTTGAACCTCTGGTATTTTGGTGCATTTTGTTACAGAGGCCTAAATTAGCGGCCCAACCCGTATCCTAACTTACTCGGTAAGGATTAAAGGAAATATGTGAAAGCAACCCACAAACCATAGGCAATTATATAATTTATTTTAAGGCACCCTGTCGGCAGTAATGGCCTCAATCTTTTGTAGCTCATCAAACTGTCAACTGTAAAAACTATCTAAATTATGAAAAGAAGATAAAAAGTCAAACACCACAAAGCAGATGTGGTCTTGTAACGCAGAGCCAACACTCAAGTATATGTTCAGCCTATCTCAGAGCAGCTGGAATTTGGGACACAAGGTTATTCTGCAAAGCAAATAAATGTTAAGAGTCATCAAAAATTAACCTTGTCTCCATTTCTGTACACTTGAGAGCCAGATTTTTTTTTTATTTTTTTTTTTTAACGTTTATTTATTTTTGAAACAAGAATAGACAGAGCATGAACGGGGGAGGGTCAGAGAGAGAGGGAGACACAGAATCGGAAGCAGACTCCAGGCTCTGAGCTGTCGGCACATAGCCCGACGTGGGGCTCGAACCCACGGACCGCGAGATCGTGACCTGAGCCAAAGTCAGCCGCTCAACCGACGGAGCCACCCAGGCGCCCCAAGAGAGAGCCAGCTTCTTTAGGCAGTGGCAGCCACGCCACCGACATGCAGCAGAGAAGACCAGAGTAAGCAACAGCGCTGTATGGGCTGTGGCCACAAATCACCACAAACATGGCGGCTTACGAGGAAAGAAACGTATTTTCTCACAGGCTGAAGGGCTCAATGGTCAAAATCAAGATACTGGTAGGGTTGAATCCTTCTGGAAACTCTACGGGAGCATTCATTTCATGCCTCTCTCCTAGCTTCCACCATCTCTGTGCCTTCGCCATCCCATCCTCTTATCGCGTGTCTCTGTAACCTCAGTTTCTTATAAGGACACTCTCACTGATTTAAGGACCTACCCTAATCCAGGAGGACCTCATCCCGATACCTTAATTACACCTGTAAAGACCTGACTTCCAAATAAGGTAGATTCTAAAGTTCTGATGTAATGGGTTTATGTTCCCCAAAAGGTATGTTCAAGCCCTAATCCCCAGCATAGCAGAATCTGACCTTATTGGAAATGGGGTTACTGTGGACGTAATCAGCTAAGATGAGGTCATGACCGGGGAGGTGGACTCTTAATCCAATATGGTGTCTTTGTAAGAAGAGAAGCCACACAGAGCCACGGATACACAGGCAGAATACCGTGAAAAGATGAAGGCAGAGACTGCAGTGATGTGTTCAGAAGCCAAGGAACACCATGGACTGTTGTCAAACTAGTAGAAACTAAGAGAAAAACATGGAAGAATTCTCCCTTACAGGTTTCAGAAAGAGCACTTCTCTGCCAAAACACTGATTTTAAACTTCCAAGCCTCCAAAAACTGTGTTGGACTATATATCTGTTGTTCAAAGACAGTTTGTGGGTTTTTTGTGTTTTTGTTTTTATGGCAACCACAAAAAACTAACACAGGAGTGAAAATGAATTGGAAAGGGGCATTATTCGACCCACTACACTTGGTCAATGCTGGCGCTGGCAAAATGGATACTGTCACCATCAGGAACCTCATCAGAGTGGAGCCAAAAGGACTCCTGATGGGAACTACCGATTCAAAGTATGAGGAGTCCCTTCAGACTGTCAAGGATACCGCTGACACCACTAACTGTCACCCTCAACTTGTACATCATGACAACTCATGGTGTCTTTCTGGACTTGTAACTACAGTCCACGCTATCACTGCTATTCCTAAGACCGTGGCTAGTCTCTCTAGGAAACCATAGCATAATGGCCATGTCCATTATGTGCCACAGTCCACTGGCACTTGCAAGGCTTTGGGCGAGGTCATCCCGAGCTGCACGGAAAGCTCTTTGGCACGGTCCTCCACACTCTCAACTCCCAATGTAACCATCACAGATCTGATCTGCCTTCTGCACAAAGCTAACAGACATGACCACATCAAGACAGTGGGAGAGCCAAGGGTCCAATGGAGCTCTGAATGGTGTCCAGGGCTACACGAGGATTAGCCTGATTAGTAAGACTGTCACCATGACACCATCCATTTTTGATGCTGAGGTTGCCAGGTTGCCATTGCCCTTAACCACCACAGTTTCCTGACATGACAACAGATTTGGCTAAGGCCAAATGGTAGATGGTAGATCTACCATCTCAGATGGTAGATCTCAGAACCCATGTGGAATCCAATGTATATGAGCCCTGGACCTTAGCCCCAGCCACAGCACAAGAGAAACAGAGAGGAACACAACGTGTGCCCAACTGGATTCCTCAACACTCTCCATCTCTCATGGTCATTCACGGTTTCTGTCCTCTAAAGAGAGTTTAGAAAGCTCTGCCTCATTACGTGTTATCGTTACCAACACCAAATCCCCACTGTATCCAATGAAAGGGTGAGGTATGGTGGGACTGACCTCAATAATTATTGAGCTACAGTTGCGATTCTGATAAGGCAGTAAGTACTATAGACCCATGATTTAGTAACATTAACTCTTGAGAGCTCTAGTGTATCTCTTACCTGTGTATTCAGAAAATGGCTTATGTATTACTCCTAGCACAGGTTTACCATTCACAGCCACACACACCATAGTAGTGACATACTTTCGAAGATCCTCTAGGAGAAAAAAAAACACAGAAAACAAAAAACCCCAATAACATATGTTATTATTAAAGTAAGTAATTTTAAACTTTAGTTTTAAATTTGAAAATCAAGTTAAATACTTAGAATAGTCCCTGCACAAGAGAGGCGCTCACATTTACTATCACTATTATATAATCAGGCCAATCTCAGTTTAGGAAAAATTTTTATTAAAAAATCCCTCAATATTCTGTACTTCTACTACCTACTTCTGCAAAATATTTTCTAATTTCAGTTGCTATTAGACACCTAGTGTCTTCCTCCTGTTCTCCAAATAGTTACCTACTGAGTGTCTATTATGGGTCAATCAAGGTCAGTGCTTAAGGACTAGAACACAAAGATGAAAAAGTAGAAGGCCCCACATTCAAAGAACTTATCATCTAGAAGGAGGGCACATAGATAAGCAATTACCTTTACTATATACACCAACAGAGCAGAGAAAAAGCAAGCATTGGATATCTCAGTGTAAGAAACAAGGCAAGAGAGAGGATCCACAGAAATGAAATCTGAGCTAGGCCTAGGTAACAATACAAACAAACAAAAAAGAAAATTCGGTGGGGGCAGTAATTCTCCATGTTGCCACTTACTTACCCCTGGATGCCTACGACTTACTATGCTGAATTCTAAAGATAAATGTATATGCAATAAACCCTCAATTCCTCAAATCACGAGTAAATATTATATTCTGGCTACATAAATAAATACCTGAATAATGTACACCTCAATATATAATAACTCAGTATGTAAACAAACACCTCAAGAAACAGGTGTCCAACAGGAGCCATTTTGTTGTTGCGACTGATCAAAATGTCCTTTCACTGAAGGATCAGTGAGTGATATGGTGAATCACGACCACTAATGGGAGTATGCCATAATATAGTGGTTTTGGGGGGAGAAAAAGGTTGAGAATACCTGGGTCCATCCAAAGGTTTCACACCACACTGCATGAATCCAGCTCTCTGTCTTAAAACCTAATTGGAAAGGCTTGCGCCAAATTGGTAAAGTATTTACCCACCAAGAATATACCACCCGCCTTTGTTCTGATTCCCCAATATATAATGGCAATCTGAAGTCTGAAGTGAATTTTCATGTGAAGTCACCTGTATATTCCTGTGTAGCATCCAGTGGATCGATCCAGACAGTAACGCTTTCTGCTGGTACCTCCTTGGGGGTGGCGATTTCCTTCAGGATGTCCTCAGGAATCTTACGGTCCCATATGATAACCTCCTGATCAGCTGCATCTACATGTTCCTCAGTATTTATCTGCACCAAAAATAGATGACAGCTAAAACATTTAAAAAGAAGAAATACCCCCTCAGAAAACATGAGAGAGAGAAACTTCTCAGACCGAATCGCATCCACTGGAAGTCAGTAAATCCGTATGTTTGTTTTGAAGCATTTCGTTACAAAACAGAAAAATATAAAAAATTCCAGCAACATCTTGCCTTCAAGTACTATTTATTTAACTTAATATTCAAGTTTAGTTTATTGCCTCAGAGAATCCAAATATAGAGAAATATAGAGAAATTAATCATCAAAGAAACAAGCTATGTAAAGCTTAATGATATTGTAAAAAACAACAGATCTAAAGTGTGAAAATAGATTGGCAATATTATGGAACACTGAACTGAACGCGGTAACTATAAGGAGGAGAAAAGTGACAATGGACTTGAAAGAAATATGCTTTAGAACAGATAATTCATGAATGCTAAGAGTCACAATGTCCTAGAAAAGTAATCATCTAAAATATAGCTTTGATCAATAGAAAAAAGAAACCTGGAAATAATGAAAACAGATAATAAGCTAGCATATTATAAAATATAAACAAGGCTGAAATGAGTAATCCAGACAGACAAAAAAGAGCCTTCTCTTCACTATACCAAAGGTAAGTCACAGGATAAAATGCTAAAGTCAAATTTTCTGTTTTTATTTACTAGGACACAAAATTAAAATATAAAATAAATCTGACTTCTATAAAAACGTAAAGGTAGGGGCGCCTGGGTGGCGCAGTCGGTTGAGCGTCCGACTTCAGCCAGGTCACGATCTCGCGGTCTGTGAGTTCGAGCCCCGCGTCAGGCTCTGGGCTGATGGCTCAGAGCCTGGAGCCTGTTTCCGATTCTGTGTCTCCCTCTCTCTCTGCCCCTCCCCCGTTCATGCTCTGTCTCTCTCTGTCCCAAAAATAAATAAACGTTGAAAAAAAAAATTAAAAAAAAAAAAAAAAAACGTAAAGGTATAGGGGAGTAGAGAACCACTGCTTTCAACAGTAAGCTTCTTAATGAATACTTAAAACATACTCTGCTTTGTAAAACAATGATTTAAATTAACGTATTACAGGGCCGCCTGGATGGTTAAACGGACTTTGGCTCAGGCCATTATCTCCAGGTTGGTGAGTTCAAGCTCTGCATCTGGCTCTGTGCTGACAGCTCAGAGCCTGCAGCCTGCTTTGGATTCTGTGTCTCCCTCTCTCTCTGCCCTTCCCCTGCTCACGCTCTGTCTCTCTTTCTCTCTCAAAAATAAACAAATGCTTAAAAAATTAAAATTAATTTATTACATTTATATTTACTTTTGTAAATAATGACACACCTAAACGAGGCAAACTGAAGAACTGACTGCATTTTAAGAATTGGGTTAATAACAGACTGTCAACTTTATTCGTGTACTACCTTATCAGAAGACTTCCTCTATCAAATCATAACATCCACATGCAAGAAAAATGTCTCCAAAATGTGAATTTCCAGTAGGGATTAAGACTGAAGCGAGGCAGCCTTTTGGGTACTGTGCTTTCTGCCAAGCTCCCTTTCCACAGCAGATCACTGTGTTTGTGCGGCACGTGGTGGCACGCCCAGACCCCATACCACAGGGTCAGAGTGATGATAACACTGACAACTACATAAGTAAACAGTCACACACGATAAAAACCCTACAAATACCAGCAATCTCTGGAAAGTGCCTGAACTATCCCAAATTGTCGCAGAGAAAGCTAAAAACTGTAATATTCCAGAAAGAGCCACTTAAATAAAAAAATATTTTTAATATAGTGTAAACATCCAATTCATCCATTCACTTATCCCTTTAGTGATTCAGCAAATTTTACTGATTGCCTACTATATGCCAGGCAGTTCCCAGAACCGATGTACAACGGTGATCAACTTGAGACAAAAATCTCTGCCCCTGTGCCCCTTCGATTCTAGGGAAGGAGTTAAACAATGCACAAATGAGTGAAACAGGTGATATGCTGAATAGTGATAACAAGGAGATCTAAAATATAGCAGAGAAGCACCGGCAGCATGTTGTAGGAGAGCAGAAGGGTTACTGCTTAAGATAGGGTGGCCAGGATTTTTCATAGTAGCCTAAGATTACAAACTACCAAGTGTCCATCAACTGATGAATGGATAAACAAAATGTGGTACATCCATACAGTGGGATGCTATTCAGCCATAAAAAGAAATGAGATACAATTCATACTATAGCAAGGGTGAGCCCCCAAAACATTATGTTAAGTGAAATAAGAAACAAGAGACCACATACTGGATGATTCCATTTAATGTGAAATGTCTGTAACATGCAAATCTATGGAGACAGTAGATCCGTGGTTGCCTGGGGTAGGGGTGGGAACACAGATAAGTAGTAATTGGGCACAGGGATTATTAGTAGGGTGATGAAAACGTAACACTGATTAATGGCAATGGTTGTACAGCTCGGCAAATCTAGTAAAAACTAGTGAACTGGATATCTGCAATGGGCAAAGGATACTGATACGTAAAATCACGCTGCAATAAAGTTGTTTGTTTTCGAAGACAGGGTAGCTAAGGCAAAGGCGGTGTTAGAGTGAAGATTTAAAGGACGTGAGCCTCGCCAGGCATCTGAAGTTATATCCTTCCAGCCCAGGGAGTAACAAATGCAAAGGCGGGAGGTGGGAGCCTGCTGGTATATTCAGAGCAAGGAGGCAAGTGCGGCCAGAGCAGAGTGAGCCCGGAAGAAGGAGCCGGAGGTAAGGGTGGCGATGGAAACCTGACGGTGAAGGACTCCGCCGGCACCTCACCGAATCAAGCTGCCCTCCATCATAACCTCTGCGAACAGCGTGCACAGCGTCCTAGCCATTGCAGAACGCTGAGGGTGGCGAGCGTAGAGAGGCAACGGGATAGAAAGGAAGAAGTCATAACATGCAATTCATGACTTACTACTGAGAAAATCCAAAAGAACTTGTAGATAAATTATAGGGTAACAGAACTTTCACAGCCAAGTCTCTAGGTACAAGATCGGTATTTAACAATCACTCGCATTTTTTACCAGCAACAGATACTAGCGACAGATATTAAAAAAAACAGATTTAACATAAAAATGGAAGCCATTTCAACTAACAAAAGAAGTAAATTATTTGGAAATAAATCTACCCAAGATGTGCAAAAACAGTACAGAGAAAATTAAACTGTATGAAAAAAATATTACTGAAAAACAACAAAGATGTCAATTCTCCCACCAGTAAGCTATAGATTAAATGCAACTCCAATCGAAATCCCTATAATTTTTTTTTCTTTCTTCTTTTTTTTAAACCGCTTCTTGGAAAAAGAACAAGGCATTTTGGTGACAGGGGCGGGGGAGGGAAATTATCATGGTGGGCTGACTTTCCTTACCAGTTATGAAGACTTACCTTAATGCCAGAATAATTATGACTGTGGCACTGGTGACATATTTGGCTTTTCCCTGCAGCGTCACTGAGAAAGCTACACATACATATCAAGTGTGATGGCTTGATAGGTGGTAAAAACGACTACCACAATCAAGTTAACTACTGCATCTATCAGTTGTTTTGTGGTGAGAATGCCTAAGATCTAGTTAAGATCTACTAAAATACAGTATCATTAACCACAGTCATCTTCCTATATATTTGAACCTCAGAACTTACTCATCTTAGTCATAACCACCAGTTTTACACCCTTAGACCGACACCTCCTCTCTTCCCTCATTCCCTAGTCTCTGGCAATCACCATTCTACTCACTGTTTCTAGGAGCTCAACATTTTTTTGGATTTTTTTTTAATGGCTTCTGCCATTAACATTCCATTGTGTGTGTGTGTGTGTGTGTGTGTGTGTGTGTGTGTCTATACTGATCCATCCATCAGTACTTATCCATCATTTCTGTATTTTGGCTATTGTAACTATTGCCACAATGAACACAGGAGTACAAATATCTCAAGATACTAATTTCATTTAGATATATATCCAGAAGTGGGATTGCTAGATCATATGGTAGTTCTATTTTTAATTTCTTGAGGAACCTCCATAGTATTTCCATAATGGCTATACCAATTTACATTCCCACCAATGGTATAAAAGGGCTCTCAGAATTTTCTCCACATGCTTGCTAACATTTACCTCTTGTCTATTTGATAATAGGCACCCTAACAGGTGAGGTAACATTTCAATTGTGGTTTTGATGTGTACTTCCCTGATGATTACTGATGTTGAACAACTTTTCATATAACTGACAGTTACTTGTAGGTCTTCTTGGGGAAGTATGTATTCAGGTCCTTTGTCCATTTTTAAACTGGATTACTTATTCTTTTGCTATTGAGTTGAATGCGTTCCTTATAGATTTTGGACTTTAGACCCTTATCAAAATACATGGTTTACAAATATTTTCTGCCATTCCATAGGTTGCCTTTTCCTTTAGTTGTTTCCTTTGCTGTGCACAGCTTTTAAACTTGATGTCATTTTCCTTGTTTATTTTTGCTTTTGATTTCTGTACTTTTAGTGTCTTTTCTAAAAAATCATTGCTCAGACCAGTATCAAAGAGCTTTATATCTCAGGTGTTACACTGAAATCTTGTATGCATTTTGAGTTAATTTCTGATGAGTGAGTGGTATAAGACAGGGATCCACTTTTATTCTTTTGCATATAGATAGCAGCTTTCCCAGCACCTTTATTGAGGAAGCTATCTTTTCCCAGTGGTATGCTCTTGATGCTTTGCCAAAGATGAGTTAAATGTACATGTGGGGATTGATTTCTCTATTCTATTCCTTTGGTTTACATGTACGTTTTATGCCACTACCACACTGTTTGGATTACGATCGCTTTGTAATTTGAAATCAGGAAATGGGATGCTTCCGGGTTTGTCCTTCTTGCTTAAAATTGCTTTAGCTACTTGGGTCGTTTGTGGTTCCACGTGAATTTTGGATTATTTTATCCCATTTCTTTAAAAAATGCCATTGGGATTTTGACAGGGGCTACATTAAATGTATACATTGCGTTGAGCAGTATGGGCAGTTTAACAATACTAATTCTTCCAATCCAAGACATGCAATACCTTTCTGTTTATTTGTGTCTTCAATTAGTGTTTCATCAGTTTTTGGTATACAGGTCTTTCACCTCCTTGGTTAAACTTACTCCTAGCTACTTTATTGTTTTTGATGCTATTGTAAACAGAATGGTCTTAAGTCCTCTTTCAAATAGTTCGTTGTTGCCAACATACAGAAATAATACAGGGGCGCCTGGGTGGCTTAGTCCACTGAGTGTCAGACTTCGGCTCCGGCCATGATCTCATGGTTCATGAGTTCGAGCCCCACGTTGGGCTCGCTGCTATCAGCTCAGAGCCAGCTTCGGATCCTCCGTGCCCCCCCTCCTGCCCCTCCCCTGCTCATGTGGTCTCTCAAAAATAAGTAACACATTTAAAAGAAAAAGAAATAATTTTTGTTGACTTTGTATCCTGCAACTTTATTGAAGTATTAATATTAGTTGAACAATATTTTGCTAATAATATATTAGAGTTTTCTTTCATAATATCATGCCATCTGCAAACAATTTTACTTTGGATGCATTTTATGTCTTTTACTTACCTAATTGCTCTGGCTAGGGCTTCCAGTACAATGTTGAATGGGAGTGCTAAGCATGGGCATCCTTGCCTTTCTGATGTTAAAAGAAAGTTGTTAGATTTTCATGATTGAGTATCATGTTAGCTGTGGGCTGGTCACATATGGCCTTTATTATGTTGAGGTATATTCCTTCTATACCTACTTGGTTGAGAGTTTTTATAATGAAAAAGTGTTGAGTTCTGTCAAATGCTTTTTATATTTTTATGTTGAGATAATCACACAATTTTTGTCTTTCATTCTGTTGTGGCCTATCACATTGATTGATTTGCATATACTGAAACTATCCTTCATTCCTGGGATAAATCCCACTTGATCATGGTGTCTGATCCTTTTAATATGCTGTTGAGTTCAGTTTTTTAGTATTTTGTTGAGGATTTTTGGATGTATGTTCATGAGGAATAATGGCCTGTAAGTTTTTCTTCTTATAGTGTCCCTGCATAGCTTTGGTATCAGGGTAATGCTGGCTTCATAAAGTGAGTTTGGAAGTGTTCCATTTTCAGTTTTGGGAAAGACTCTGAGAAGGATTGGTATTAATTTTTGTTTGGTAGAATTCACCAGTGAAGACATCTAGTCCTGGGATTTTCTTTATTGGGAAATTTGATTAAGGATTCAATCTCCTTACAGGTCTGTCCAGCTATTCTGTTTTCTTCATGATTCAGTCTTGGTAGGTTGTCTGTTTCTAGGAATTTATCCATTTCTTCTAAGTTACCAATTTGTTTACCTATAATTGTAGTGATCTCTTTTGATCATTTGTATATTGTAGCAATCAGTATGTAACGTAGCGGTTGTATGCTTTCATTTCTGAATTTATAGAAGATTCGAATCTTTTTATCTTTGACTAGCCAAAGGTTTGTTAATCTTCTCTTTTCAGAAGACCAGTTCTTAGCTGAAGTGTAGTGTAAGTCCATCATTTCCGTATTGATAATCTGTCTAGATATCTATCCATTGGTAAAAGTGCGGTACTGGGAGTCTCTACTACTACTGTGGCTTTGCTGTCTGTTTCCGTCCTCAGGTTTATAATATTTGCTCAATGTATTTAGTGCTGTGATGTTGGGTGCCTATGTATTTACAGCTGTCATATCCTCTTGATGAACTGACCCTTTTATCTCATTATATAGTATCTTCTTTGCCCCTTGTTAGTTTTTTTACTTAAAGCCTATATTGTTTGATGCCATTATAGCTACCCTATCCTCTTTGGGTTTCCATTTGCACGCGATACCTTTTTCCATTCCTTCACTCTGATCCTATGCGTGTCTTTATAGCTGAAGTGTGTCTCTTGTAGGCAGCATACAGGTGGGTTTTTATTTTTGTTTTTTTTTTTTTAAATCCATTCCCTTAATTGTTTTTTGATTGGAGAATTTAGTTCACCTACATTTCAAATAATTATTAGCAAATGTGGACTTGCTAATGCCACCTTGTTAATTGCTTTCTGGCTTTTTGTAGCTTCTTTGTTCTTTTCTTACTCTGTGGCTATCTTCCTTTGTGATCTGATGATACTCCACGGTGGTATGCTTTGATTCCCTTCTCTGTATCTTTTGTCTATCAGAGGTTTATACTTTGTGGTTATCATGAAACTTATGTATCTTATAGCTATAACAGTCTATTTTAAGTCAATAACTTAACTTTGATCCCATATAAACCCTTCCCTCTTTGCCTCCACAACATTTTATTTTTGATGCTGTAAGTTACACCTTTCTATACTGTGTATCCATTAACAAATTTTTGTAGCTCTATAGTTTTAAAAAACACTCCTCTTTTAACTTTTCTATTAGAGTTAAGTGTCTTGTACACCACTATTACATTAGAATATTCTGAATTTAATTCTATACTTACCAGTGAATTTTATACTTTGTTTTCATGTTACTACTTAGATCCTTTCATTTCAGCTTGAAGAACTCCCTTTAACATTTCTTGTAAGGCAGGTCTGGTGGTCAACTCCCTCTGGTGTTATTCGTCTGGGAAAATCCTGATCTAGTCTTCATTTCTGAAGGAGAGTGCTGCTAGGTAAAGTATTCTTGGTTGGCAGTTTTGTTTTGTTTTAACAGTTTCTTTCAGCACTCTGAACAAACATATCATCCCACTCTCTCCTGGCCTACAGGGTTTCTGATGAAATATTTGCTGATAGTCTGATGAGGGGTTCCCTTGTATCCGGTGAGTTTCTTTTCTCTTACTGCTTTCAAATTCGGTCTTTAATTTTTGACAGTTTTATTATAGTGTGTCTCAATAAAGTCCTCTTTGAGTTGAATTTTTGGACTTATGAACTCCATGTACCTGGATGTCACATTCTCTTCTCTAATTTGGGAAATTTTCAGCCACTATCATTTAAATAAACTTTCTGCTCTTTTCTCTATCTCTCTTGGAGATTCCCAAAGTATGAAAAGTTACACTTGATGGTCCCCCATAATGCACACAAGTTTCTCACTCTTTTTAACTTCTGTCTCTGTTGTGTCTCCCCTTTTGTTCAAGTATTGCTTTCCTGATTTCTTTGAGTTGTCTGTGTCTCTTAAACTCACTGAGCTTCCTTAAAACAATTTTTTGAATTTGTTGACAGGCAATTTGTAGATCTCTGTTTCAGGAGGGTCAGTTACTAGAAAATTATATTCCTGTGGTAATGTTGTGCTTCATTTATTCATTCATTTTGTATTCCTTGAAGCCCTGCATTGCTGCCTTCACATTTAAAGAAGCAGTCACCTCCTCCAGTCTTTACTGATTGACTTTGTGAGAGTTATCTTCACCTTGAGCCTGATGGGGGATTCTAAGGCTTTCTCTAACATTTTCTACAGATATGCATTCTCCACACTTCTTGTTCCCTCTTGGAGGGTAAATTCTTAAGATTATAAGCTTTATCTCAATCCTTCAAAGCCAACCCAGGGACTAGGAGCCTCCCATTTGTCTTCTCTAGGGTGGTACTCTGAGATGCTCAAGTTTGTGAGCCTTTTCCCAATTCCGCAATTCTGCTGGCTTTCCGCACTTGTTTGTTGGCCATTTACAAAGGCTCAGTCTCGCTGTCTACGGGAGCACATGCTAAAATCACGCCAAGCTGGGCGAGAGGACCGGGTTTGGGCAAGACATGGAGAGTGTTGGGGGTGCCTGCGAGCCAGTTGAGGGGCCGTAATGGTGAGGACTCCCCAGCGACTCGTGGGCAGCCTTCCCGATGGGTGTCTACAAAGAGCATCCCTTTAGATGAGCCCTGGTTTATGTGTTCCCACAGCCTCTCCCAACCCCTCAGTCTTGCAGATCACTTCAGGGACGTAGGTGACAAGAGACAGAAGTGGTTTCGTGGGCAGTGTCCTGCATGGCTGGCAAAGCCAGACACTCACTCACACATTCCTCTTGGTGAAATTGCAGGCTTCAGGGGGTCTCTCTTGGCACCGAGCTGTGCTGTCTTGAGAGACGGTGTGGTGAAAGTGAAGTGAAAACATTTCTCTCACTCTCATCAATGTATCTATTCTTTTTTTTTTTTTTTTTGCCCCAATGGTGTGCTGGAACATCTCTGCTGGACTCCCAGATGCCCACAAAGGACCCCTTATCTGTGGATGACTACCAAAATCAATGTTCTGTGAGGGAATGACCGTAGAGAACTCCTATTCTACCATCTTGCAGGTATCACTTTAAAGTATTATAGCTTTAGGGCCCACATACTTAATGAGAACACAATTTAGTCTGTGTCAGATAAGGGAATGTAAGAGTAACACTAAGCAAACGCCAGGGAATAAACTTAAAACAAGCAACAAATGTGCCTCCCAGAAAACACAAAGTAGTTTCTGGGTCTTGACCACCACAGCTTATAAAAATGGCAGTGCCGAGTGTGGGTAGCAACCACCGTGCCTTAGGATGAAGATTTCTGCCTAGAGTTCAAGCCAGCTTCTCCACATCCTTTCAAATGAGTATGGCCTAACAAAGTATGGGACTACTTCTAAAAACATCTTCCCTGAGAGTCAGGTTAGGAAGAAACAAACGGAGCAAGAGAACAAGAACATCAGTCCGGTGTCCCCACCTGCTTCTGCACAACCGCTATTTGTAACCTGCTGCCACCATTACACACCCACAAACGGAATAAACCCACCGTACGACATTGTCAGCGGCCTTAGAAAGGGTTGGTTAAGTTTATCTCAATTCTTTTCCACATTTCACCAGCCATTAAGTCCTGGAAACTCTACCTCCAGTTCTAAATACATGAAACTATGTATACCAAGCAAATCTTAGTTTAGGCCGCCATCTATCTCTCACTTGGATTTCCTTTTTTTTTTTTTTTTAACATTTATTGATTATTGAGAGACAGAGTCAGAGCATGAGCATGGGAGGGGCACAGAGCGGAGGAGACACAGAATACAAAGCAGGCTCCAAGTTCTGAGCTGTCAGCACAGAACCCGACACGGGGCTTGAACTCACAAACCGCGAGATCATGACCTGAGTGGAAGTCGGACGCCCAACCGACTGAGCCACCCAGGCCCCCCTCACTTGGATTTCTAAAATAGCCTTCAATTGCTCTTTCCTCCTACAGTGCATTCACGGATTCATTCATTCGTTCAACAGCTACTAATGGCCACGTATTGCAAACCACTATGGGTACTGGAACAGAAGAATGAACAAGATGGACAAAATCACTGCCGTTATGGAGCTTCCCCTTGCAACCCAGCAACCCGCCATCTTCCTAAATCAGATTCTCGTCACTCCCTGCTGAACACCTGTGGTTTCTCATTGCTCAGAGGTCAAATCCAGACTCCTTACCATCATCCACAAAGGTGCGGATGATCTGGCCCCAGTAACCTTTCTCTATTTGCATCCTTATTTACACTACACTCCAGACTTATCTTTTTCTGGTCCGTTGGCCTCAGGGCCTTTGTACTTTGTACTAGAAAATTATGTTCCTTTGGCAACGTTGTGTTTCCTTTATTTTTTCTCTTCTGCTCATGCACACTTTTCTCAAATCTCTGCAGGATTGTCTGTGTCTTATCCTTCAGACCTCAGTTCAAATGACAGTGCCTCTCAGTGGTCTGCCCTGACCATCATGGCCAAAGCAGAAGCCCCACTCACTCTTCTGACATGGTCTTATTTTTTCTTCTTCAAAACCCTTATCAGTATCTGAAATCAATTTATTTGATCACAGGTGTACTACAGATCTCGACCTACCGGAACATAAGTTGTATGAATTCAAGGACACAATTTCCTTCATTACTGGAGCCTAAACCAGTCCCTAGTACAGTAGGTGTTAAATAAATACTTCTGAGTTGACAACATTATTCTTTGCCAATATACTTACATTTCTTCCCCAAAACCCTTTCCATTCAATCTACTCTCCCTCCGTCATTGCTACTGCCTCTCTGTCTCAGTCCTCAACAGGAATTGTAGAATAGGAAATCAAGACTCCAAAACACAATTACAGCTATTCATATGAAAGCTCAGTTACTTTGGGGCTGCAGAGGATTTTGGTTAATGTCCTAAGAAGACACCATTCACTACATTTTTCCATGAATCATTATATCCTAAAATGTTTTTACATATAGTGCCTCACACTGTGCCTGTCACATAGTAGGCATTCAACAACTATTTTCTAGATGGAGAAACATGGCTCTGTCTTCTTCAACCTTTTCAGAAGTTTTTTACTATCAATACCATCTTTCAGATATATATCCATAAATAAACACGCTCTATCGTCTGTCTCACACCTTAAAAACAATACCAGAAAAAAATCCATAGAAACTTCTCTTAGTCCCATAGAAGACCCCAGCCAAGCTCCTCAGGAGTCCAATTTCTTGAAAGCCTTGTCTTTACTATCTCCATTTTTTTTTTACCTCCCATCTTTTTCAGTTTTGCTTCCTTTCCATCAAGCCACCAAGCAAGTTCTCACAAAGTTCACCAGTGACCATTCACCACACAGAACCACTATTAAGAGTATGTGTTGGGGGAGGGGAGGGGGAGGGGAAGAGTATGTGTTCTATCATTGCCAGCTCCTCAATTTCTTGGGCATGTGACTTTATCCAGGTTGCTCCCCTAAGCTTTCTGAGCTGCTAAAAGTGAATGATAAACACATCTCCCTACAGGGTTCTTTGGGTGAATCAATGAAACAGAATAGGTAAAACAAACAAACTTAGTATAGTGCTTAACACTGAGTAAGCACTGAATAAAAGCTGGATGCCATTATTCTTGTTAAATGACTATTTTCAATCTGCGTTATCCTTGGCTGTAGGCCCTTGATCTTCCCCTTTCACAATATAGTCTTTCCATAAGCAATCCTGTCCACAACAGCTTTTTTTTTTTTTTTTAATTTTTTTTCAACGTTTTTTATTTATTTTTGGGACAGAGAGAGACAGAGCATGAACGGGGGAGGGGCAGAGAGAGAGGGAGACACAGAATCGGAAACAGGCTCCAGGCTCCGAGCCATCAGCCCAGAGTCCGACGCGGTGCTCGAACTCACGGACCGCGAGATCGTGACCTGGCCGAAGTCGGATGCTTAACCGACTGCGCCACCCAGGCGCCCCAACAGCTTTCAATTAACATCACAACACTGATGACTCACAAATTCCTATTTCCAATTCCGATGTGTCTTCAGAGCTTCAGACCGATATATTCGACTACCTCCTTAACATGTCCCCTCGGCCATATCAAAGGCAACTCTAACTTCAAACGTCAAAGAGGGCACTCATAATATGCCCCCTTTGACTTGTCATCGCCCACTCTTCAAAACCAATTGTGAAAATCAGATATAAAGGGGTCGTTTTCGGAACATCCTTAGAAATTCTCTCGTATCTTTCCAATTCGCTCTTTTCTGTGACCACAGCAATTTAAAATGTATCATCTCTCACTGGAGAAAACCTCCTAGCTGGTTTACCCCCTCCAAACGATTCTCCAAGTGTCTCCCCTGAGCTCTACTAATCATTCAAAGCACTATAGGTTAAGAATACACTGTGGTTATACCTCCTATATTGCCTTATCTACAGAATTAAATGGACCTGAGATGACTCTCAGATCACTAAGTCAATCTCTGAGAGGCTAAAATTATCTTCTAATTGTGTAACGCTTGGTAAATTAGTTATCCTCTCCAAGCCTCAATTTCTTTATCTGCAGAATGGGGGCAATAGTACTTAACTTCCTATGTCGTCGTCAAGAGGAAATTAACGGCGGTAATACAAAGGCTCACTTCCTGAGGACTAACTAAACGTTAGCCAGGAAACCAAGGTGAGTGTAACTTTCCTTTTAGCGGAGTTCTGGTCCTCATCTCTTGCACAGCCTGTTTTAACATACTTCTAACTGGTCTCACCCACCTCCAGATGGCCACAGCCCAAACAAAGTATGGCATGTTGCAGGCTTCAAGAAAAGCCAGGTAAATCTGGCCCTCTTAGTACTTTAGGATTAAACTAAAGATTAGCTCCAACCCCCTTGGAGTGAACTCGCCATGTGATTACCTTCCTAATTTCTTCCACAGCAATTTCCCCAAGTGCGTCAGATTCAGACTCATCAGGGTACTGGAATTTACTATCCTACTACCTCTACTGGGCCAGCTCCTTTCAACTTGTATTTTTTTTCTGTCTGCAGTGCTTATGTCTGCACTAATTATCAAATTTACTAGTTATCTAGATTTTACAGAAGGGGAACTGCAGCTCAGAGATGTGAAATGACTGGCCAGGATGACACAGGCAGGTGACTGGACAAGATGTCAAGTCGAGTGTTCTTAGCACTGTATTAAGCTTCTCAAACTTTTCCAGTGAGTACTGCTGTTGAGAGAAGAGTTTAACTCCCATCTTAAAGGTCAAGGAAGCACAGGCCCAAGACTCCTATCATATTGGAGTAGCATGCCCGATCTTCAAATAAAATTAATCATCGTCAAAAACTGAACAAGTTGGGGTGCCTGGCTGGCTTAAGTCAGTCGAGCGTCCGACTCCGGCTCAGGTCACGATGTCATGGTTCACGAGTTCAAGCCCCGCGTCAGGCTCGCTGCGATCAGTGCAGAGCCTGCTTTGAGTCCTCTGTCCCCCTCTCTCTCCACCCCTCCCCAGCTCATGCTCTCTCTCTCTCAAAAATAAATAAAACGTTAAAAAAACAAAACACAAAAAACACTTTGAACAAGGAAAGTTGAGGACAGGAGCCTTTCAAATACAGAGTTCCCTGTATAGTACATTGAAACTATAAATCTAAGTGTGTCTGTTCTGTAGCTGCAAATCCACTCCAGAAAACTATCTCCAGCCCTCCTTTTCGTCACCATCCAGAAGAATATAATGAAAGTGCTGCACAAATGGCTGCAGTTGCTAGTATTTTCACATAATAAAATCAAGCACGGCCCATGCGTTTAAGAAGAGAAGAAAGGTTGCCTGGGACTCTCCCAAGATCCCTGACATAAGAAAGGCTGCACACCAAAGGAAATCCGGGGCTCCCAGCCCAAACTGGAGTTTTCTTAGGATAACACTCACTTCTCTAGAGCAGGGTTTCTCAACCCTGGCCCCAACTGAAAAATTAGGCTACGTCATTCTCTGTTACGGAGAGCTGTCCTATGCACTGTGGGATGTTTACGGTCTACCTACTAGAGGCCAAGTAGCATTCCACCTCCAGCTGTGATAACCAAAAATCTCCATACTATGCCAAATGTCCCGAGGGCAAAACTACCCCCACATGCGTATTCTAGAGTGACACGTGGTATATCCTTGTATGAGGAATAAACGTGAGATAGGAAAGCTCAAGCCTCGGACTCCAGACAGGAAAAGTCTGGTAAAAAGTAAGTGACCTCTCTCTATTTGCACAGGGCATCAGGATAAAAGAAGCATCTGTGGCTGATCAATGCTAATTTTCCCCAAGGAAGTAAACGGAGTGGGACTGGACTTAAAATCATTACCCCCCAAAAATCCAGGTGAGGCTTCAAAGCCAACCTTCCGGGTGCTGGGGGACGATGAGAGGGGAAAAAGGAATCCAGGGCTGAGTGTCTACAAAGATGGCTGTAACATTTGGCCTCCAGTCTTAACCCAGTGATCAAAGGCTGTTCAAGAGGACACCACTTGGCAAGAGGACAAGTAGGACATGTCCATCATTCTACTTGGACATTGTAGAAATAAATGTGACCTCCTCGACACCAGCAAAAGCCCAACACTAGAGGTGAACGTGTGAATATTCAGTCACAAGAAAACAAAAAGCTACTTTACGTGGAGGCAGAGCCCTCAACATCTGCACTTCTGAAAGCCTGGCTTTTGCGTTCAATAAAATGCAGCATTACCACTTGGCAGCCATTCCCTTCGCGTTCGCTAAGAAGCGAGAAAACAAATGCAGAATCCTGTGGAAGTTCCCCAAAGCAGAAGGTTTGGTTCACACGTGAACACACATGGGCACGCAGTTACGTGTTTTTGGTATTTAAGAATGTCGTCGTCTTCATCTTCAAAAAAACTAATTTCAACTCTGTTTGATATATTTTGTTACCATGGCTTCTAATCTTCTACAAGTTTAGGTTTTCCCTAGGGAATTGCGCTGTCAGTTTTAAACAGCCTCCGAAAGATCTAGCTAAAAATGAAGCATTCGACAGTTCATATAAACCATGGAGTGTTGCGAGCCCCACGTTCCCGTCTGCAAACTGGCCATCGATAAAATTTACTTCCTAAAGTTGCTGTCAGGATCCAAAGGAGTCCTGCGTGCCATTATCTGGGTGCCTAAAATAAATTCAAGACATGGTCACCATTTCTACTGATGTAACTATTCTGCATCAACTTCTATGAAACTCCTCTGTTTATTGGACAAACTCTTAAGAGAATACCGTGTGTCTTGGAGAAAAGATATCCTACCGGCGGATCCTACACACGCAAGGTACACATATCTGTACAAACCCAAGATAAGTATTGTTTGTGATGATAAAGCAGGGTAGGACAAAAGAAGAATAAACGTTCTGTGTCTTGTTTGAGAATTCTTGTGTCAATAACATCTGGTAGCCAGCGGCTCATGACACGAAGCCAATGTTCCTTCCCCCTGAAAAAAAAATTTTTTTTTAAAGGAAAGAAAAAAAAAAAAAGGCAGTAAGAAAAAAATGACAGATGGAAAGAGGAAAAAAGAGAACCCAAGCAGTAATACGACAGACTGGAGGGAGGATTACACAAAACAGGCAATTCTACAATCACAATACTCGCTTAACTCTTCCAAGAACAACAGTAAAAGGTCAGATACTTTCCAAAGAAGCTGGGGTTTCGATTTCACTGTTTATCTAATTAATAAAATTCCACTGGAAACAATTTTTCTTCCCCATAGCCAAAACGAGTTAGCACATAAGCTTCCAAAGCACTGCTACACTAAGTTAAGCTCTTCCTCTGGAATTATAATACATTTTTAAAAGGGTTATTCATTCGACAGCAGCTCCACTAAAATGATGAATTCCTACAGTATGAATAACAAATCCCCAATTCTGGATTTACCTACGAAGATGTCAATTCCTTCCCCCAGAAACGCACCCAAATAAAAGGCCAAGGTTTTCCAATTCTTACTCTCTGTGGAAAATACGGGGGCGGGGAGGGGGGCGCAGCTGAAACGAAGTGGCTGGGAAATAGACTTCCGAAGCCTTCTTTGAAGAGCTCCCCAAATACACGCCTTGAAGAGGGTCCTGATCACTCTGCGGCTCAAGTCAGCCAGAAGCATACCTCCCACGTTGCCCTGCGTACTAACAGTTCCGCAACAAGACTTCTACCGTCCTCGGCCCCCAATTAGCTCCTAGCGGGTCCGGCAGAAAACGTGCGTTCCATAGAAACTATCCTTCCGACAAGAACATCAAGAAAGGCTGGAGGGCCACGGGGGTTCTAGTCCAACCCCTTCATTTTGCAGAAGGGCCCGCAGCAGGGGCCGAAGTTAACTTTCCCAGCCTTTCAAGGCCGGCCCGGCACCCCGAGCTTCTGATCGCCGGCACGAAGCGCGTCCCCGTTTCTGGGGAGGGTCCAGAAGTGCCAGGGCCCTGACTCATTACCTGCAACCTCACCCAGCTCTTGTGTCAACTGTGTGTACGACCTTGAGCACCTAGACTTCCGCGTCTCGAGCTCCACGTCTGCAAAAATGGGAGCCAGGGCCCCACGACCTGGAGCTGTCAGAGGGGTCAAGGCGCTGGGGCTCGCTCCGAGCAGGTCTCCCCGTAAGGCGACCCCGAGCGGGCGCTGTCGCCCCCCCCCCCCC
>NW_024412406.1:25573935-25603876 GCF_014898765.1 Herpailurus yagouaroundi | reverse complement strand
GCGCCGCGCGTCTTACACCGGCGTCCGCTCGCCGGCGCCCGCGCGCCCCATCGCTCCCTCCCGGGAAAGGCCGAGCCGCGCCGAGAAGCCCTCCGTCGCCGGGCCGCGCGCCCAACTGCCCAGGGCAACGCGGTCCGGGCTCCTCAGCCGGCCAGGGGGACGCGCTTCCACGTTAGCCAACGACTGGGAGGTGAAAGGGGAGCGTGGGTGTGTATCCGGGTTACGCGAGGGGGGCGGGGCGGGGCGGGGCGGGGCCACGTCCTCCCCGCCCTCGGGGCGGGCTGATCCTGGGGGCGGGGCGGCGGGCTGCGGGGCTCCGGGAGCCGTGGGACGCCCCACCGCGTGGCGCGGGGCTGGAGCGGTGGCTGGGTTTTCAAGTCGCTCTCGGGTGTGACGGAGCTCTTTTCCACGCAGGGAAGGTGCTGAGTGCCTTGTGCATATTGAAACTAAATCTCTCTTTGAACGACGACGCATGGTTGACATAAAGTCTACCGCTTGTTTTACAGGCTAGACTTCCCGTCACTCTCAGATTATTGACGAACGGAGGCTATGACAAGCCATTTTCAGAGATCTGTATGTTTTCTTGTTTTGTGCGCGCGCGCGCGCGCGCGTGTGTGTGTGTGTGTGTGTGTGTGTGTGTGTGTGTGTGTGTGTTTCCTCCAGCGCTTGTGTAGACGGAGCCTGTATCTTTAAATCGCGTCTCCGCGTTGGGAGAGGTCGGTCGGCAGTGACCTCTCCTATACTGGGGAATTTAACTTGGCTCTTTATTCTGTTGGTCTCTCGGTGGTGATCCAAACGCTTGCTTATGCGTTTGCATCCGTAGGTTTATATAGATTTTTCCCTGTTCCTCCATCTGCCAGAATAAACCACCCTCTACGCAGCTGAAAAATATGCCTTGGTTCTGGGCTTTCATAATGAAAGAAAACGCTCTTTCACTTGACACACACCTTCCTCCCAGAGGTTGAGATGGAAGAGGAACTGAGAAAGCCTACTTGATATAAAGGTGGTCACAGGATGGGCAGTCAATCCGGAATATGTAATCTTCGAGCCAATATAGGCCCCAAAGGCTCCCAGAAGCCTTTACCTGAAATAATTTGCCTTCGATACGTTAGCAGGAATACTGAATACTGTACTTACTAAATTGTAATATTATTATAAGCATGAGTAAGTTTATTTTCCATGTCACTAGTGAACATTAAGATGTGCATTATCGTTCTCAAGTGTTAGGGTATTTATATAAAATCAACTTAAAATGCAGCCTGTGTCACAGTTCATAGGCAAAAAGTCATTGGTTGTAAATGGGCTTTAATCACTAATGACCTTAAATACTGCAAGTATACAGAATGGATTCTGAACATCCTTTGTTGGGCAAGTCAGCAGAGACAGGCTGACCTTCACCACTTCCTCAGAGTTCAGGACATCTGTAGAATTTGCATATGGTTATATAGATGCAATAAACAAAGACTATTGATTGCGCGGTTTCCCTGCCAGCAATCTGTAACTAGCTCAAAAATAATCACAGCACGAAATCAAGTACAAATACAAATCAAGGAAGGACCAGTCTCTGAAGTGTTTACAGCACCAGATCTTAAGAATCTGGCACTGTTCTCCTCAGCTTTTGGGAACAAATTCACAATTAAGCAAAGCTGCTTTGAAAAGAAAGCTGAAAGCGAACGGCACAGGGCAGTTATGGCTACCAAATCCAGAGGTAAATATAAAGATCAGGGTTGAAGTAGAAAGGCTTAAGTTCAACAGAACCACCTCAAACCACACTCTGAAATCAACGAAAGATAGGAGTTGGGGAGTAGCTATGAAAATATTGAAAGCATCAGGGGAAAGTATAGATGAGGTTTGTAAAAATAAATGGAATCATATTTTCCAAGGGTATTGGAAAGGACTAGCGGGCCCCATTCACTGTGGCACTATACAAAGCACTAATGAGACACCCAGAGGGATCCTTAAAGCTCTGGAGCATCTATACTTCGGGGAAGAGATTAAAGAATTGAAGGAGAAGTTGCTCTGAAAACAGTAAGTGAGTTTAAACGTCATGGTTCCAAGAAGGGTTCTAGTACCCAGGTGACACAATAGGTAATACGTAATAGATATTCATAAAATATAACATGTAATCATTAAGGGAAACTTTATGATGAAGATGAAACTTAATTACATGTGGGACAGTGATGTTGTCTTAGAACCTTCATAGGAATTTGATTGCAAGAAACTTGCTTTTTCAGTAACATGTTAGAGGCTCTAAAGAATAAATACATACCAATGAAAATTACATAAAAGTAAATGGAAAATAATAGGTTTGTGGGGGTGCCTGGGTGACTCATTGAGCATCCAACTCTTGATTTCTGCTCAGGTCATGGTCCCATCCCAGGGTGGGTTGGTGGTGGGATGGAGCGCTGCCCCTCCCCCCCCCCATTGGGCTCTTTGCCGAGGGTGGAGCTTACGTGGAATTCTCTATTTCCCTCCGCCCCTCTCCCCGCCTGCATGCTCTGACTCTCTAAAATAAAATTAATCAATCAATTAAAAAAATCATAGGTTTGTGAACTGAGGCAAACTGGACTTTCAAAAATAACCTTTTTTTTCTAGGCGTTGAAGATGAGGAGTGCCTTATTCTGTAAAAATACTAGTAGCAACACGAATTGACACACAGGAGAAACTTCTTTAACCACTTTCCACTTAACTGGCTTGGCAGACCCCGCTTTCCACCATCAGCATGTTTACACCTAATAAATGCCACCTTTTGGGGGACTGCCCACTTTCACTCCCACTACTAGAACTTTCTATACTCTTTAGTGTTAGTTTTATTTCAACCCCATTTTGTCATCATGGTTATTATTACAAATACAAGTAAAATATCATGTAAAACAATCAAATATGAGTATATATATAAAGCTGAAAGCTGAATGACTGGATCCAGGTGAGTCACGAAAAACAAAAATTACCACCAATTTCGGTTGTTGGGGCAAAAACTGCCCCCGACTGTGATGAAAAAGAATCATCAAAGCTCAAACAGGTACTGAAATCAGATTGCTTGGCTTTAAAGAAAGCAAGCTGGTCGTCTCAGATTATGCATTACTCATGTGGTTGAAAGTGCAGCTAATGAATGTGCTCAAAGAAAACTCACCTTACATTAAAAGAGAGACAAGTTATTATATATTTATAGATTTGAGTCTACAACCCACTCCTGTCTTGATTACATCAGACAAAGGACCTCTCCTAGAAGTCTGAATGTTACTGCCTTCCTGCAAATACCACCTTTCCTTATGCTCTCCATTATGTATGAAATAAATAACACCCATTTATAGCACATTATTAACATCTTAAATGATGGCATGTTTTGATTTGCCTGAATGACTCCTAACCCCAAGATTTATCTTGGAGAAATTGTGTGTATGTGTGCGTGCGTGTGTGTGTGTGGTGAAATCTCTGCCAGTTAGTTTTCTTGTATTGTTTTTCTCCTGAAAGAGCATTTCAGGAAGACAGTTAAACTAATCAAACATTCCAGCTAGTTGAACCCCATGGAAAAGTGGTGTTACTACTTTTCTGAGAAAGCAAGAAAAAACAATGAACTCATAGCACCTCTTCATGTTTACAATATTCCAAGAAAAATATTATTTTTATATTCTTCCTTTAAGTGAGCCTATAAAAACAATAATTCTATTTTTTTAATAGATCCGGTGAAATCGTACTTGGTTCTGCTGCTAAAGTTCTCTCTTTAGCAGATCATACAGTTCTTGGGACAATGGCTTTCACATGTTAAGATTTCATGTATTTCTAAAACATGATCTACATCCATTCTTAAAATTGATTTTCCCAAAGATTTTGAAATTCTCAATTTAAATGGGTAAGTTTTTCAATTAATATAAAGTAATATGTTAGCAATTAATATAAAATAATATGTTAGCACTAAAACCTTCTACTATGACTCTGACCTTAGCAATAATAACAGTGAATACTTATTTTAAACAGAAGCAGTGTGGTAGGTATAGAAAACTGAATATAATTTCTACTCTTTGATATTGTAATTACTCTAATCCATATAGCCAACATGAAGGCAGGTAGGTGTTTTGCAGATCTTTCTATCCTCCGACCTTTTGCATATGTGAACTCAGATCTCTGTATATCCAAGCAGAGATATCATAAATATCTACTCAGATGGAAGCTGGACTTTTAAGAACTAGTTTTAATGCAATTTTGTCCTTTGTATAAAGTGTTTTTAAAAATCTTGAATTTAACAAATACATGAAGGACCCAACATTCATTTTCTCTGTCCAGAACATTTGTTTCATAGGCATACAAGTCAGATGAAATAAATATTTGCTTTGGAGCTGTTAAGATGTCACATATTTGTTAACTTATGTGTGTGCTCTTTATTAAATCCAATGCTTGGCAAAGCATCAATTCAGTTAGCAATGTAAATTTCCCCACACTGTGTTTTGTTCTGTAAGTGGTCCAAACTCATAAAGCACATTTTGCCCACTATCTACCCGAACCCTGAGGTAAAATTTACCTTCTTAATCAGTCCAAAAAACCCTCATGATATAGTATCTAAAATTTTCTGGTCTCCAAAATAGCATTTGAATGTGTGTATCAATCATGATTATAATATGGAGTCTATGGCATTGTATTTATGATTTATATTAGAAAAACCCCAACATAATACATGTTGCTATTGCACTCTTTTGGGTATAATGCAAGCCAAGTGATGTCATCCGGAATGTAAGAACTCAATGTATTTAATAATATCATAGCCAATGTGTCTCAAAGTTATTGCCAATGAAAAAAGGGGAAATATGTTTTTACACGTAGATATACCAAAGGAAAAGTTTCCCTAAACAATGCTTACCCTACTACATGAAACATTCTTTTATGTGTGTAAACCCTCTACATTGATTTCATGATTCTACTAAAGGGTGACTGTTTGGAGCCAGCTATCTCTAAGTCTCTGTTTCTGCTTGCCTTTCCAACAGAGGCACTGACTCCATTTTCAAGAACGCTATCCTTTCAAGGATGTTTGTACAGCAAACAGCCTTGAAAGACAGAGAATTATCTTCCTCCAGAGAAAAGGACAACTTTGTTTCCTACACATTAAGATAAAGATAAGGGCAGGCAGCCTTGGGCCAATTATAAAAGTCTCAAGGTCCCTAAGCTCAAAGTTACGCTCCTCTGGACCCTCTGAGTGCCACTCTGTTGGAAGTGAGGCTTGAGAAGCGCAAATGCTGAGTCTGAATGCCACAACTGCTTTGTCTCTGAGCCAGGAGTCTCGTGTCTTCTGCCAGCATCCATGAAACTGGCAGGCTAACTGGTTAGCTGCAAGTCAGGTGAAATCTCAGCCAATATTCCCACATTATCAATTTAACCATAAAGCCAATTTTGCCAATTTCTTTCTTCATCTTAGTCTCAAAGCAAATAGAGAATGTCTTTTTTTTTGCAGCATCTGCTTACTAATACTATATGATGCTACAAAGTGCCTTCCAGAAGCACCTAGTCTTTTAGCAGAACGAAATCTCCTACTCATCTGTCTTCACCCAGGAGCCTCCCTTAGACAGAGAGAGCTTCCTGCTTGTCCTTGGGACTTCCATAGTTAGCAAATCCGATTGCTTTAGATGGGTTTATGTAAGAAGATGTGTAGGAATGGGAAACACCGGCAACATACTCAGAAGTTTAGATTCATTCCGTGTCTCAGTGCTTCTAAAACTGTAATAGCAGATCATGAGGTGCTTCAAGATGCATGTCATAGTCATGTAGAATACAACAGCAGTTCCAGTCACCCACGTTTTTTCTGTGCATCCTGTTTACACCAGCAAGGAAAGCTCTGACTGGGTCACCCCTACTGGTAGTTACTTGGCATGCCGTACTTCTCACTATATCCTCCTGGGTGTCTTCGGCTCTGGTCTCATCATTTCAGCCAGGGTAAGCAGGGTTATTCTCGTTGAACGTCCATACACGTGGCAAAAGCCATAGCCACTTGAAGAATAGCCTGATGTTGCTCTCCTCTGCAGAGAGCCATGGGCAGATAGAGCTGTCATCGCCTGTGTGTTACTGCCTCCAGTGACATCTTACCATCCTTCTACCTCACTACAAAGTTACAAATACCTGCCAGCTAAACATCAAATTAGAAAACTCTAGAGGTTAAAACAATAGATAATTTTGCTCCATCCCTCGATCTGGTAGGTAAGTTGAGTTACCCCAGAGCTAAGCCAGATCAGAACCCCGGTTTTCCATTTCCCATTCTGCCTGATTTCCACACAATGCCTGTATGTGGGCAACACAATCCTTCTTGGGAAGGCAGCAAGACCCTTAGCCCCCCAAATGCAGAGCCCACATTTTCAGGCTCTGCCACAGTGCGTGCTCTGTGGCGTAGCATGTTCTCTCTCTCTTCTCTCTCTGTTTCTCTCCCTTTTCCTCGCTCCCTTTCTCTCTATGAATTCATTGAATCACCTAGATTTGCATATAACCTGATTCGGATTGCATTTTTAATGTTTCTCACTTCTTCCATGCTTCTGCGTGATACCACTTCATTTTAAGAAGTCTCCAATTTCTATTTTACGAATCGCTTAGTACCATGAACAATCCCAAGAAACAAATTCTCAGGTTTTATAGCTCTTCGTGCTTTCCAAGCCTGCATATCACAGTCTCCAGGAGGCTTTCCTGATGTAAGAATGGACGCCAGGCTCTTTGTACGCGTTCCCGTAACCAACAGCACGGCCTCTGTCATCGCATGATCCAATCATCTCATCACTGCCTGATGACATGGCTGCCTCCCCTACTGAACTGCGAGCTCCTGGTGGGCAAGACCCCACAGTTTATTCGGGGTCGGTATCCCAGAACCCAAAGCACTTGATGCATGCCCCCAAAATGACTTCTGATGCATTTTGTTCCACTCCGCTGCATTTGCACCATATTGCCCCTTCCCCACATTCCTTGCTTAGCTTTGATCATTACTTCCCATCTCTTCTTATTCCCGTAGGGTAATGGAATAAGGGTGACAACGTCCCAGACACAAAGTCTTACTAAAATCTAACCAAAAGGTAATAGGAGGAGAGGTAGGAGATAGAGTTGTCTGCACTGAATTTCAACGGTGTCTTTAAGTTCAGACTGCTCTCTCTTCAGCCCCAGACAGATGTCAATTACGGCGCCTTCTCTTTGGAAACACGGAGCAAACTTTCTCTATGCTGTCCACAGAGCAAGTCAACAAAGACGATGAGTTCAGCTCCAAATAAGTGGCAAAAGATGGATTTTAACGATTCTTGATTCTTCAGCATGGCAGGAAATGACCGGCAAATTGCATTTACTGGAGATTAAGAACAAAGGCCTCAGGTGATATTTATGTGACCGTGAACTTTTTAGGCCGCTCACATCCCTCTGCATATTTAAGAAAGGGACCAAGTATGCCAGGGACAGGGCTCGGAGGAGGGGGTTGGCTGCAAGAAACCCCTGCGGGAACATCTAAGGTGATAGAAGTGTTCCATAATATTACTGTGGGAGTGATTCCCTGACTCTATACATTTGTCAAAATTCAGCAGGTTGAATACTTGAACTTGGCAAATTTTATCAAATATACATAATACCTCAAACAACTGATTTTTTTAGGGGCGCCTGGGCGCTCAGTCGGTTAAGTATCTGACTTTTTGGCTCAGGTCATGATCTCAGGGTTCCTGGGTTCGAGCCCGGTGTTGGGGGTCTGTGCTGACAGCTCAGAGCCTGGAGCCTGCTTCAGATTCTGTGTCTCCCTCGCTCTCTGCCCCTCCCCCGCTTGTACTCTGTCTTTCCCAAAAATAAGCATTACAAAAAATTTTTTTAACTGAGGTTTTAGAAGGGAGGAAGGACAAACAAATCAAGTCAAAAAACCGGATCCTGTATGTGATATTAATGTAACTGCTTAGAGACCAAATAAGGCGGGGGGTGGAGCTTACACCTGCGTTTCTGCCACAGTCATACTGTAACTGCCTGTTCCAACAAAATTGTCTTGATAATGTCTTAAGAGGGTAAGAAACATCTTCAGTTCCTGTCTAGCACGATCGCCAAGCTTGTTGTCCCCACTGACTTGTGCAGGTAGAAACAACTATGAAATAACGAGGGAGAAAAATCAGCCCTTCTGCTACACAAACCAGAATGCAGATGACCAGGGAGGGGGCACACGGATATTTCTTTCCAAGGCACACGCAGCCAACGCATGTAAATCCTGAGGGTGAATAAAGTTCCCTGTCTGGCTGGATTTGTGACCTAAGGTCCTTCAAAGACTGACCTGGATAAGAAAAACTAGGGCAACGCTTACAAGTGAAGTCACGTGCCTCCATCAATCACAGCAAGGCTCCAGCCAAGTAGAAGGAGGAGACAAATGCACACTAAAGAATCTGGAAGGGTGCTCTGCTTGCATCCTAACTGTAGGGCAGATTTCGGCCAAAGCTTGCGAGGTCCAGGATGGGGCTCTTGAGGCAGGGACTGCAGAGGGAACAAAGATGCAGAGGGAAAGCAAATCCTTTGCTTCCCCTTAACGACGGTGTGTGCTTTATAACTACGGGTGTTTCTGTCTGTTTTGGAAGCTGATTTCCCCTCTGCTGTGCATCCTCCTGCCCTTCTTGGCCTTTGCAGATCTCAGCCCTGCTCCGAGCGAGCCCTGTGCGGTCGGCCGTCTTCCCGCCCCAGCATCCTGTCAACAGCTCGGGCTCTGACTTTCTTTTGCGCTCCTAACCTTTCCTGTTCAGCTTAGCCCTGCCCTGTCTTCCCCACTATTTCTGCACGATATTCCCAGTACTCTACTCACGTGATCTCGTCTCTTGTGCTTGAAGAAACACAGTCCAGCAACCAAATGATCGTTTCCCTCAAATCCCCATTCTTGACTTGCGCTTCCCACACACTGCGAAGGCTATGCTTTTCTCTTCCATCCGCTTTCCTCAGATGCTGGGTGCACATTGGCTTTCCTAGGCTGTCTGTGGCTGAGGAAGGCCCTTCCCGGAGGACGAGGAACTCTGTGACCCTTTGGCCCCCCTGAAGCGGCTGAGGTCGGGAGGCATCCTGCATTTGCACGTTCCAGGTTATCCTGCAAGGAAGGACAGGCTAAGGCTAGCCCCTGCTCCCCCTGCTTGTGCCCCCTCCCTTACTAAGGCTCTGTGGCTTCGGAGGCATGTTCCCCACCCCAGTTTTTCACGTGCCTGGTCTGGCTAGCCTAACAGAGCTGTGCCAGCTGGCACAGGACTGCTATTGACTCGATGTGTTGTGCTTTGAATGAACGCCATTAGTTCTATTTATTGGGATGATTAGTTCTCAAAGGCTTATAATCCAGTTTTTCTTTATAACTTCCTGGCTGCCTGGCACAGACCTGGACAGATAGGGTTGCTGATTGATTCCATGGTGCCCTGTGCCTGGGGGGGAAGGGAGGGAGGTGCCCAATTGCCTCAAGCCTATGCAACAGGATGCTAGATGTAAGTTTTTTCACTGTCTTGCAGTTTTCACCGAAATTCAAACGCCGAGAGCAATGAAGAGACTATATACGTCCTCAAGAGAGGCGCTCGCCAGCTGTCTTTCCAGAACTACTGTCGGGATCCGGGTCAATGCCTCCCTTTCACCGTCACGTAGACCAGGAGCATGATAGGAGGAGAAAGATGCGTGAGGATCCATTTAAAGCTAGTTGCTGAATGCGGTGCTCATCTTGACCACCTCCCATCTCTGGCTCAGAATGACAGGGGTTTGGAGGGAAGTGTTTAGAGGAAAAAAAAAAAAAAAATCCACGTGCCCCAGGTTTTAAGGTTAAGAGATTTTCCTGCATGGAGCGGCCTGGGCTCAGAGAGTCTGGCAAGACAAAGACTTGGGTTTTCTGTCCTAGACAAAGTAGCTGCCCAGAAAGTAGCCAGGCCAGGGCTCTCTTGAGTTGATCCTGGCTGTGAGGACCGCCCCGCTGGCCACACCAAGGTGACTGTGACGGGGAGGCCTCGGGCAGACGCAGCTTCCAAGGCGGGCTGGAGAGCACGTCACCCACAGCAGGGAATACCCAGGGAAATGAACTTGGTGTCTAGCAGGAGAGTGGGGAGAGAAGGCTTCGGAGAACTCACAAAAGCGCCCCAGGAGAGAAAAAGCCAGAATTCGGGCTTCGGCGCCGTCCAGAGGGCGGGAGTGCCAGATCAGGACATCACCATATGAAGTCTTCTGTGCGCCACAGCTTGTTTTTCGCTGTTCATCGGGAGAGTGGTCAGAGAATGAAGGCCACGTGAGCCTCTCCCTCCTCCCTGTAGCTGTCTGGGTCCGAGGCCAGCCTGAAAGGTCTGGGGGTAAGAAATAAGAAAGCTTGACCCCAATGCAAGACGTTGCTTCCTTCGACCTGCATTTTCTTGGTTGCCCACATACCAAGGAGAGGGTTGCCAGGGGTGTATTTCAAACATGTTGGCTTACACGCACACCACGTTTTCCTTATATTTATACAGATCGCAGGGACAATGGAAAGAAAAGCAAAACTGGGGGAGAGAGAGAATGGGAAATCGACATGACATGGGTAAGAAGGAGAGAGGTTGCCTCACGCCTGTGGGTCCAGCTAACGGGTTGAGTCTCATGGTGGGTGCGCCCCCACTTTTCCAAAGATTTACGACATCATTACCTGTTTTCGCTAACCAAGGAAACCCAAAGAGGGCTTTTGTTTTTATGGAAAAAAAAAAAAGAAAAAAAAAAAAGGTGAAAAGCGAGATGAGTCTTTGGCATCGTTTGGCACCTGTTGGGCCTTTGTGGAGGCAGCGTGCACCCAAGCAGGGAGACTGGCTCCGCCAAGCTCCTTCCGCAGGAACCACACGCGGCATCTCAGAGCCCAGCCGCCAGAGCTCTGGACTGTGTCTATGAGCATCGGTGCTTTATCTCGATTTCTTTTGTTCATCTGTTAGCAAGATGTGTCCTAAGGTATCAGAAAAGCCTAAGAGGGCTTATTGTTTTGCGTCTGGGAGCACTCAAAGAATTTTCCATGGAAGTTAATGACAACTGCTTCTTCCCTTTATGGCTATTTTGGCTTACGAAAGGTTTCGTGGGAATGCTCTAGGTTCGGACGGTGGGGGTGGGGTGACCTGCACTTCCCAGCAAGCTGCTTGAACGGGGTCGTAACTGAAGACGGGCAGGATCTAACTGTAACCTTTACCAAAGTCAGTTACGACTTTGTGCACCTGGTTTTGCAATTTTTCGACGTACAGCCGCTTTCGTTAGGCAGGAAGCTGGGCATGAGCGACAGGAGGATGGACAGCCCCAACCCAGGACCGCCCGGGGACCACCCGTTGCACCCATCTGGCGGCGGGTCTGTGGGCACAACATCCCGGCCCAGGGAGAGTTAAGTTTGATATGCTTGTTGTGCTCATGCAGACCTGACCTTTGTCCCTAGAATAGACAAAATGTTGCGATTTCCTACCCCATGCAGGTATTTTAAATACATCTTGGGAAAGGACATGGACTGTTGGCTAATTATTATATAATCCAGGGCTGTCACTCAAATGTTGCAACCCTAGAAGCCAGCGGAAAAGCGAAACTGATAGAAGCCCACACCCTAGAGTTTCTAGGGCCTTTGTCTCTCCTCACTTGGCCTGCTCCTCCCTTGGAGTGTCCTTTTAATAACACGTTGCTCAGCTGTACTTTCCTTTCCCTGTCCTGGAAGTCTTTACTGTGGCAGCGGAAAGGACCAGGGCTTCGTTCCTTTTCCATCTAACTCTCGGTAACACTTTGAGGAATCTAAATATTTCATTCACCTCAATATTGGAAGATATTGTGAGAGGCTTACTAAGTGTCGATCTCCAAAACCAGAACTCCATGAAAGAGACATGACATCCCAGGGCTGTGAGACGAAGAGGTAAAGCAAGAAAAAGGCCAGGTGAGGGTGCCAGGTCTGGGTGGGTGGCTTAGTGGCTTAGACACCCGACCGACTCTTGGTGTCAGCTCAAGTCGTGATCTCACAGTTTGTGGGTTTGAGCCCCGCATCAGGCTCTGTGCTGACCGTGCGGAGGCTTCTTGGGATTTTCTCTCACCCCCTCTCTCTACCCCTCCTCTGCTGACTTTCTCTATCTCTTTCTCAAAATAAATAAACTTAAAAATAAATAAAGAAAAATTAAGAAAACCTTTGAATTCTTAAATAATGCATAAAGTTCAGGGCCTTTTTCCTTTTTTTTTTCTAGAGCCTGCAATAGTAACCATAAGATTAATAAACACAAAATTAAAACGATGGGAGGATAATCATGCCTAACATAAGACACCTGATGAGCACATAATCTATGTGGAGAATGGTTTTGTCTTCCTCATGGCTGAGGAACGTGCACCTTTTACTTGTTAACTTTAAAAGTAAAACAGCCAAGGGCACCTGGGTGGCTCAGTAGGTTAAGAATCCAACTTCGGCTCAGTTCACCATCTCACGGTTCACAAGTTCGAGCCCCGAATCAGGCTCTGTGCTGACAGCTCAGAGCCTGGAGCCTGCTTCGGATTCTGTGTCTCCCTCTCTCTCTGCCCCTCCCCTGCTCACGCTCACTCTCTCTCTCTCTCTCTCTCTCTCTTTCTCTCTCAAAATTAAATAAACATTAAAAAAATAAAAAAAATAAAACAGCCAATTATTCAGAAAAACGGGTTTATTCAGGACTAGCAGAGAATTACAATTCAAGACATGGAAGCTACAGCAAAACCACAGGCAAGTCCAACCAACAAAGAAGAATGTTCGTTTATGGAGAAGAAGGAGGAAGTTGGGAGGGGCTGTTTTGAATAAAAGTCCACTGCAAAAAAGCAAGAGTTCAGGGTGATGACTGTTGCTCATTGACTGAATTGCAGGGGTAGTTGATTTCTTATAAAAGATGCAATGTGTATCTTTTTCTGTTGGGACCTGTTATTGAAGATTCTTTCTTGTTGACCATTCTTCTGTTGGAGTCTGCAATTGACAGTTCTTCCTGTAACTGACATTGAGTGGTAGGGCTCCACCTTCCAGCCTCCTGACTGGATGTTAGTGAGGCTTCCCTTCATACTTATTGGGATATTTATGCATTTCTCATAAATAAACTTTTAAAAACTTTCAGGTGGCTTTACCTATTTATAAAATGTGTTTATTCTTAATATAGGGACATTATCTTGATGACATATTTGCTCTGGAACATTCGCTTCTGGTAACATTAGTTAGTAGCTGTCGGTAGCTTTGTGTGGACAGGACAGTCCTCAGAAGATGATGCTAATGAAACGGAGCCCCGAGATCAGGATCTCCTGAAGCCAGAGAATTACAATTGACCTTTGAACAATGAGCAGGTCAGGGGCACCAACATCTTGTAGAGTCAAAAACCTGAGTATACCTTTTGACTACCCCCCCAAACTTAACTAATAGCCTACTGCTGACCAGTTGCTTTGCCAAGAACAGAAACAATTGATCAACACATATTTTATGTATCCTATGTAGTATATACTGTATTCTTACAATAAAGTAAGCTAAAGGAAAGAAAATGTTATTAAGAGAATCAGAAGGAAGAGAAAACACATTTCTTGAACTGTACTACACTGTACAAAAATCTGGGTATAACCCGTGCAAGTTTCAACATGTATTATTTAAGGATCAGCTGTATTTCTTTAGACTCACTACTGCCAAAAGTGAAGCTGGTTTAAGTCCAGACAGTGCTTTAAAAAAAGAAAACACATTGTGGGATAGCATGTGACTGTCAAGCTAGGCGACCAAAGTTGCTTTTTGCAGAAAAGACTTCTTGTTTTCAGTAGGGGAAGCTACTCCCATGTATCTTCTTGGCTACTGCAACAGCTGACCTTGGAAAGTTCTATGGTCTCCCACTTCAGACTCTCAGATCCTAACATGCCCTGTAGACTTCTTGGCCTCCGTCTTGGCCCCTGTCCTGCAGCTAGTATACCTTCTCGCTTGTGCCAACAATAGGTCGTTTTCCTTGAAATACAAGTTCTTGACTTCTTGCTTAAGTGCATCGTGATCTAGACTACCAATTCTGGGATTCAGAATTCTTAACCCTCAATATTCATATTTCTTTAAGAAGGTTTCCTTTAACCTGCATGTTACCTACTAAAAGGAATTTATATTTTAAAATATTTTATTAAACTCTTTGTGCGCTTAATGAGGCAAAAAAAAAAAAAAAAAACAACCAAACAACCCTACACTCACCCAATGTAAATTTAATATCTGAAAAGGATGTCTCAGAAATAAGGCTTTTTAAAAAAAAACAAAAAAAACACCTTCTTTCCAAGAAGAGACAATTTCCCAAGGCAGGTAAGAGGAGACAGGGGGGGCAGAGAGAATTTAGGCATACGTCCCATCCAGCTCTGTTGCTTAGTAAAGCTAAGAAGTTGGACACATTATTCAGGCTATCGGAATCTCAATGTTCCCGTCTGGAATCACGAGGTAATAGTTGAGTTTTCTCTAGGATTAAGAGAGATCATCTATATAAAGCACTTAGCACAGCGCTTGGCTGTTAGATGTTAGCTGCTGTTACAAAATGAATCCCAGGTATTATGGCCCTTATCTTGGATCCAGTAAAACCCGTCTCTAGAGGAGTAATTAAGAGCCTGTCTCCATCGCTGTGCGAGTGCGATTCCAGATTCTTCCACTTACTAGCTGTATGCTCTTAGTCAAGATACGTAACCTCTCTTGTCAGTTGGACACACACATATGCACGCACGCACACATATACACACGCAGAGGACACTCAAGAAGCTTCAGAGAATGCTTAAGAGAGAGAAAAATAATCCAACTCATAAGAGTGGTAGCCATTTGGGGCGCCTGGGTGGCTTAGTCAGTTAAGCATCGGAATCTTGATTTCTGCTCAGGTCATGATCTCACAGTTCCTGGGATCGAGCCCCGTGTGGGGCTCTGTACTGATAGCTCAGAGCCTGCTTGGGATTCTCTCTCTCTCTCTGCCCCTCCCCCCGCTTTCTCAAAATTAAATAAACATTAAAAAAAAAAAAAGAGATTAGCAGTCAAATCTGTCATTTGGTCAACTGGCCCATGAATGCTCTACAAGTTTGTTTTCCCCTTGTGGTGCCCCCCAAGATGGCCTCCTCCATGCCCTCAGAAAGCATTCATCTGAGGTCTTCCCCTTACTCTTACTCTCTGTGGCCAGTGCTTTAAATTACTTCTCTCCAGTGCATTCTCTCCTTCTTCCTTGCTAAGAGACCCTCATTTTTTTGTGTGTGGGAAAAAACAGATGAATGCCTAGCCCCATGTAATGGTTCGTTGAAACAATTGTGAGAATATTGCTCTTTATTGTCTTCAGCGTCCTTAAAGCCAGAGTGTGGCCATATATCCCAGGTCCAGCCAAGGACACTGAAGAAGAGAGGCTCCAGGCCAAAATAAAAGCCAACACCTTAAGCCTGGTGGAAAGAAAGGAGCCTGGATGCTTTCTTACTACTAACAGTGGGAATAATGAACACAGTTTAGGATTTCTTTGCGGTTTTATTTTCGTTGTTGTTCTTAGAATATGTCCCACTACAACTGTATTAGTCAAACCCTGTGTTTTAAAGTCACATTATGTAATTTTTCCCTGTGTCCTTAAGCCACTAATTTGATATACAATTAAGATAATTTATTTTTGTTTTCAATTTTTAGGGATTTCCCCCCCTCATTTCAATTTAAGTTTTTAATTTACATTTACACTGTTCCAAAGTCAAAAACTCCAAACGAGGGACAGCGTAGGAAGCCTAAGTTGCACCTTTGATTCAATAACTCCTTTCTATCCTTCCAAACGAGGAACAATTTTTATTAGCTTTTAAAAATTGATTTTTCAAAAACACAAGCCAGACGGGCTCCTGGGTGGCTCAGTTGGGTAAGCATCCAACTCTTGATTTTAGTGTGGGTCATGATCTCACAGTCCTGAGATCCAGCCTGAGACTCTCTGCTGACATGGCGGGATTCTTGGGATTCTCTCTCTCTGTCTCTCGTCTCTCTCTGCCCCTTCTCTGCTCTCTATCCCTCTCTCAAAATAAATAAATAAACTCGGGGCACCTGGGTGGCTCAGTCGGTTAAGCTTCCGACTTTGGCTCAGGTCATGATCCTGCGGTTCGTGAGTTCGAGGCCCACGTCCGGCTCCGTGCTGACAGCTCGGAGCCTGGAGCCTGCTTCCGATTCTGTGTCTCCCTCTCTCTCTGCCCCCTCCCCTGCTCACGCTCTGTCTCTCTCTCTCAAAAATAAATAATAAACATTAAAAAAATTTTTAAAAGTAAATGAATAAACTTAAAAAATATAAAAGAAAGCCCAGTTCAGAAGATATTCCATTTCTTAGATATAAAGAAACACACCCTCCACACTGCAGTGCAACTTGCCTTTCCATTCAGCAGTGCATGTTGGAGACTAGTCCATAGCAGTCTTCCTCGTACCCTTGATGAATACTTCATCCTGTGACTATTCGACGGCGCTCTATTGGGTTAACATACCATGTCTTTGCGCAATTCTCTCAGGATGGATATTGGGATTGTTCCCGGTATTTTACAAATAGTCTTCTAACCATAACAACAAAAAATGTAGTACCTGTGTCTTCTCATATTTTGGTACAAGTATCTTTTGTTCGTGGCAAGAGTTTATTAAATGCCATTTAGTTAACATATACTGCAGTATTTGTTTCAGGAATAGAATTTAGCGATTCATCACTTACCTACAACACTCAGTGCTCATCACAACAGGTGCCCTCCTTCATGCTCATCACCCATCTAGCCCATCCCCCCACCCATCTCCCCTCCAGCACCCCTCAGTTTGTTCTCTATTGTTAAGACACATCATTGCAAATGGCAAGATTTCATCTTTTTAATGGCTGAGTAATATTCTGTTGTATACCATTCATCACTTCTTGATCCATTCATCAGTGAACGGACATTTGGGCTCTTTCCATAATTTGGCTGCCGTTGATAATGCTGGGGTGCACGTGTCCCTTTGAATCAGTATTTTTGTACCTTTTGGGTAAATACTAACAGTGCAATTGCTGGATCCTAGGACAGGTCTATTTTTAACTTTTTGAGGAACCTCCATACTGTTCTCCTGAGTGGCTGCACCAGTTTGCATTCCCACCAACAGTGTAAGAGGGTTCCCCTTTCTCCACATCCTTGCCAACATTTATTGTTTCCTGTGTTGTTCATTTTAACCATTCTGTCAGGTGTGAGGTGGTATCTCATCAGGGCTTTGATTTGTATTTCCCCAATGATGAGTGGTGTTGAGTATCTCTTCATTTGTCTGTTAGCCATCTGGGTGTCTTCTCTGGAAAAAATGTGTATTCATGTCTTCTGTCCCATTTCTTAACTGGATTATTTGTTTCTTGGGTGTTGAGTTTGACAAGTTCTTTATAGATTTTGGATACTAATCCTTTATCAGATGTGTCATTTGCAAACATCTTCTGCCATTCTGAAGGTAACCTTTTGGTTATGTTGATCGGTTCCTTTGCCATGCAGAAGCTTTCTATCCTGATGAAGTCCCAATGGTTCATGTTTGCTTTTGCTTCCCTTGCCTCCGGAGACATGTCTAGTAAGAAGTTGCTGCCACCAAGGTCAAAGAGGTTGCTACCTATGTTCTCCTCTAGGATTTTGATGGTTTCCCGCCTCACATTTAGGTCTTTTACCCATTTTGAATTCACTTTTACACGTGGTGTAGGAAAGTGGTCTAGTTTAACTTTCTGCATGTTGCTGTCTGGTTTTCCCACACAGTGTGTTGAAGAGACTGTCTTTTTTTTTTACCGCTGGATATTCTTTCCTGCTTTGTCAAAGATTAGTTGACCATACAGTTGTTGGTCCCTTTCTGGGTTTTCTATTCTGTTCCATTGATCTATGTGCCTGTCTTTGTGATACTATCTTGATAACCACAGCTTTGTAATATAACTTGGAGTCCAGAATCGTGATGCCTCCAGCTTTTTCTTTTTCCAGATCGCTTTGGTTGTTTGAGGTCTTTTGCGATTCCAGACAAATTTTAGGATTGTTTGTTCTAGCTCTGTGAAAAATGCGGGTGGTATTTTGATAGGGATTGCATTAAATGTGCAGATTGCTTTGGGTAGTATCGACATTTTAACAAGATTTGTTCTTCTGATTCATGAGCATGGAATGTTTTTCCATTTCTTTGTGTCACCTTCAATTTCTTTCATTAGTGTTCTATAGTTTTCAGAGTACAGATCTTTTACCTTTTCGGTTAGGCTTATTCAAGGGTATCTTATGGTTTTTGGTGCAGTTGTAAATGGGACCGATTCCTTAATTTCTCTTTCTGCTGCTTCATTATGGATGTGTAGACATGCAACAGATTTCTGTATAGTGATTTTATATCCTGTGTATCTTACTTAATTCACGTATCAGTTCTAGCAATTTTTTGGTGGAGTCTTTCAGGTTTTCTACAGAGAGTATCATGTCATCTGCAAATAGTGAAAGTTTGACTTTTTCCTTGCTGATTTGGATGCCATTTATTTCTTTTTATTGTCTGATAGCTGAGACTAGGATTTCCTGTATTATGTTAAATAACAATGGTGAGACTGGACATCCCTGTCTTGCTCCTGACCGTAGAGGAAAGCTCTCAGTTCTTCCCCATTGAGGATGATATTAGCTCTGAGTCTTTTGTATATGGCCTTTATGATGCTGAGGTATGTTCCCTCTCTCCCTACTTTCTTGGGGGTTCTTATCAAGAAAGGATGCTGTACTCTGTCAAATGCATTTTCTGCATCTATTGAGAGGATCGTATGGTTCCTATCCTTTCTTTTATTAACGTGGGGTATCACATTGGTTGATTTGTGAATACTGAACCAGCCCTGCAACCCAGGTATAAATCCCACTTGACCATGCTGAAATATTCTTTTAATGTACTGTTGGATTCAATTTGCTAGAATTTTGTTGAGAAATTTTGCATCTATGTTCATCAGGGATATTGGCCTGTGATTCTCTGTTTTAGTGAGGTTTTTGTGTGTTTTTTGGAATGAAGGTAATGCTGGTTTTGTGGAATGAGTTTGGAAGTTTTCTTTCCATTTCTATTTTTTGGTACAGCTTGAGAAGTATAGGTATTATCTCTCCTTTAAGTGTTTGGTAAATTCCCCTGGGGAGCCATCTGGCCCTGAACTTTTGTTTGTTGGGAGATTTTTGATTCCATTTTTTTGCTGGTTATTGATTTGTTCAAGTTTTCTATTTCTTCCTGTTTCAGTTTTGGCGGTTTATATGTTCTTAGGAATTTATCCATTTCTTCCAGATTGCCCAATTTGCCGGTAACTAATTTTTCATAATATTCTCTTATAATTATTTGTATTCCTGTGGTGTTGGCTGTCTTCTCTCCTCTTTCATTCATGATTTTATTTATTTGGGTCCTTTCTCTTTTCTTTTTGATAAGTCTGGCTAGGGGGTTATCAATTTTATTAATTCATTCAAAGAACCAGCTCCTGGTTTCATTGATCTGTTCTAGTGTTATTCCCATGTCATTTTTAATTTCTTCTTTAATTTCCTGGATGACCCATTCATTCTTTAGTAGGATGTTCTTTAACCTCCATGTCTTTCCACATTTTTTCTTATGGTTGACTTCAAGTTTCATAGCGTTGTGGTGGGAAAATATGCATGATATGATCTCAGTCTTTCTGTACTTGTCAAAGTCTGATTTGTGACCTCACATGTGATCTTTTCACATGGAGAACGGAGAATGTCCCATGTGCACTTGAAAAGAATGTATATTCTACAGCTTTAGGATGAAATATTCTGAATATACCTGTTAAGTCCATCTGGTCCAATGTGTCATTCAAAGACGTTGTTTCCTTGTCGATTTTCTGCTTAGATGATCTGTCCATTGATCTAAGTGGGGTGTTAGAGTCCCCTACTATTAACATATTCATGAGTTCCTTTCTGTTTGTTATTAATCGTTTTATGTATTTGGGTGCTTTCATGTTGGGCACATAAATATTTATAATTATTAGATCTTCTTGTTGGATAGACCCCTTTATGATGATATAGTGCCCTTCATCATCTCTTGTTACAGGCTGGTTTAAAATCTAGTTTGTCTTGGGGCGCCTGGGTGGCGCAGTCGGTTAAGCGTCCGACTTCAGCCAGGTCACGATCTCGCGGTCCGTGAGTTCGAGCCCCGCGTCGGGCTCTGGGCTGATGGCTCAGAGCCTGGAGCCTGTTTCCGATTCTGTATCTCCCTCTCTCTCTGCCCCTCCCCCGTTCATGCTCTGTCTCTCTCTGTCCCAAAAATAAATAAACGTTGAAAAAAAAATTTATAAAATCTAGTTTGTCTTTATAAGTATGGCTGCTCCAGCTTTCTTTTGGTGTCTATTATCATGATAGATGGTTCTCTATGCCCTTACTTTCAATCTGCAGGTGTTTTTAGGTCTAAAATGAGTCTCTTGTAGGCAGTATGTAGGCGGGTCTTGTTTTTTTGTTGTTTATTTTTTTTTATCCATTCTGATACCCTATGTTTTTCGATTGGATCATTTAGTCCATTTACATTCAGAGTAATTATTAATAATTATGAATTTAGTGTCATTTTGTTACTTGTTTTGTCATTGCTTCTAGAGATTTTCTCTGTTCCTTTCTAGTTTTTGTTGCTTTTGGTCCTTTTTTACACTCAAAAAGTCCCTTTTCGTAGTTCTTGCAGGGCTGTTTAGTGGTCATGAACTCCTTTAGTTTTTGTTTGTCCGGCAAACTCTTTATTTCTCCTTCTATTCTGAATGACCAGCCTTGCTGGATGATGTTCTTAGCTGCACATTTTCCCCATTCAGCACACTGAATATAGCATGCCACTCCCTTCTGGCCTGCCAAGTTTCTGTGGAGAGATCTGCTAATTTTATTCGTTTTCCTTTGTAGGTTAGGGATTCCTTTTCCCTTACTGTCTCCTTATCTCTGTAGTTTGCACATTTTACTATGATATGTCTTGGTGTTTGCTTTTGTTGATTTTAATGGGAGCTCTCTTTGCCTCCTGGATTTTGATGGATGTTTTCTTCCCCAGAGTAGAGAAGTTTTCAGCTATAATTTCTTCCTATAAACCTTCTGCTCCCTTCTTCCTCTCCTCTTCTTCCTCTGGGACTCCTATGATATGAATGTTATTACGTTTTATGGAGTCACTGAGTTCGTAAGCCTACACTTATGATCTGATATTTTCTTTGTCTCTCCATTTCTGCTTCATTATTTTCCATGATTTTATCTTTTATAGCACTTCTTCAGGGGCGCCTGGGTGGCGCAGTCGGTTAAGCGTCCGACCTCAGCCAGGTCACGATCTCGCGGTCTGGGAGTTCGAGCCCCGCGTCGGGCTCTGGGCTGATGGCTCGGAGCCTGGAGCCTGTTTCCGATTCTGTGTCTCCCTCTCTCTCTGCCCCTCGCCCGTTCATGCTCTGTCTCTCTCTGTCCCAAAAATAAGTAAACGTTGAAAAAAAAATAAAAAAAAATTTATAGCACTTCTTCAGATTTCTGCTTCTTTTGTCCTTGTGGTCATTACATCCAGTCAGTCTTGTATCTCGGTTGTAGCATTTTTCATTTAGGCCTAATTTTTAGGTCTTTTACCTCTGCAGTGAGGGACACCCTTGCGTTACTCAAGCCCAGCTAGTATCCTTATGACTGTTGCTTTAAGTTGCGGATCAGGGGCGCCTGGGTGGCTCAGTCAGTTGAGCATCTGACTCTCGATTTTTGACCAAGGTCATGATCCCAGGGTGGTGGGATCGAGCCCCAGGTTGGGCTCCATACTGAGCGTGGAGTGTGCTTAAGATTCTCTCTCTCTCTGTCTCTCTGTCTCTGTCTCTCTCCCTCTACCCCTCTCCCTGACTCATGATCTCTCTCTGTCTCTTAGAAAAGTAAAAAATAAAAAACAACATAAGTTCTGGACCCACCCCCACCCCCCATGTTACTTATATCTGTTTTGATTAGCTCCCTGGATGCAACCTTTTCTTATTCTTTCTTTTGGGATGAACTCCTTCATATTGGCGCTTTGTCTCCATCTCCGTCTTCTTCTCTGTGTTAGGAGAGCCCGTTACGTTCCCTGCTCCTGAGAGTAATGGCTTTATAAAGAGGTCATATACCGTCCAGGGCCTGGTGCTTCAGGAAGTGTCCCCGATGTGTCCTGCGTTCACTCTGCCGCTGTGTTGTGGCCGCTCTTTCCCTCGGGTCAGTCCTCTGAAGAGTTTCTTCTTATCTACAGCAGCGGGTGTTTGGAGCTTGGCCACAGTGTGGTAAGTGTTAACTGTAGGTGCTCTGGTCCGCTTGTTAAAAGAGACCTGCTGCTATTTCCACTAAAGCTGAAGCTTTGCAGCACTCTATGGTCGGTGAGCATGCTGTGTGGGGTTGGGGGCGGGTGGGGGGGCTGTTGTGCCGATCTGGGAGATGGGCCCGCTATGCTGCTTCTCAGGCACACTTGCCCCCCAAAAGCAGCACCTGCAGAGTGCAGGAGGGGAGGGCTTGGCGTGAGCCGTGTAGGTCCCCACTGTTGGTGTTTATAACTGCTGCTTGCAGTTTATGCTGAGGGGCAGGGGAGAGACATAGCGCCAGCCCCCTCCCTTAGCCCCAGAGAGGGGCGTTCGCACCTGCTGCTGTCTGGAAAGCCCTCCCAGAAGAGCAAACGATCTCCCTTAGCGTGTCCCAGACATCTGTCAGATCCCTTCCCTCACCTTGTCCGGGTGGAGGCCATCTGCCCAGTCCCCCTCCTGCCCCCCCGCGCCCCTCCCCCCGCCCCCTCCCCCCTCCCCCCTCCAGCAGTGCTGTGCACCTGTGTTCTGGCCTAGGCAGGCTGGCTGAGTTTTAAAACTTCAAGCTTTAAGGGCCTGGCGTGGCGCAGACCCACACTGGTTCTCTGGGGGAAGGTCTTGCGGCAGCGGGAGCGGGGCAAGTTTGTCCCAGAAGTGCAGCCACGCCAAAGCGCAGGGGTGTGGAGTTCGGAGTAAAGCACAGCAAAGAGCCAGCGACGATGACGAGGGTCGAGGCTGGCCGTCCTCAGCAGGTGTCTCTCTGCCTACGCCGAGGGGCAGGGGACTGTAGTGGCGCCTGCTCGCTCTTTTGTCCCCGGAGAGGCAATGCCACCTCTCCCAGACGCACTCCAAGAAGGGGGAACCAGCTGTCCCAGTGCGTCCCAGGGGATCCTCAGATCATGCTGTCTGCTTCTAGCTCCTTCTCCACAGGAGCGCTGCTCCGAAACTTCAGTCTCTGAGCTGGCTGTAAAACTCACGATCATCTGCCCCTCTTGTTTTCCCAGTCAATGGCTTTGGAAAGTGTTTTCCTTGTGTGATCCCCTGTGTGCTCCAACCTCTCTCTCTCTCTCTCTCTCTCTCTCTCTCTCTCTCCCTCCCTCCCTAGGTGACCTGGTCTCCCTCCTCCTCTCCGCAGCACCTGTGACCAGTTTCTCCCCCAAATCACATCCCTGCACCTCTTACCTGCCATGATGTGGCCCCTTCTCTCCCTCTAGATGTGCAGCTTGCTTGGTCGGGCCTTAGATGGTCTTCTTGGGTGTTCGGAATGATTTGGTGTTTACCTAGCTGTGTTCCAGGGACAAGGCAAGCCTAGGGTCCTCCCACTACTCTGCCTTCTTGGCGCTTCTCCTTTGTCCAAGTACCTTTAAGGCAGATTTCTAAAATTGGAATTGTTGGGTCAGAGGGTCAGTGCATGCACAGTTTGGCAGGAGACGGCTGAATTCTTCTCGATTGCATCGAGCCATCTTGCAATCTAACCACCAAAGGCCATAAGAGTCCGTTTCCCCCAAATTTTGACAACAGAGCCTGTGGGCAAACTTTTGTCTGGTCACTTGGATAAGTGAAAAATTGTATCCACGTGACGTTTGATTTTGCAAATAAAATGTTCACTTTCATTTTATGTTTGGAGGGATATTGAAAAGCTTTGTATGTGCTTAAAGTTGTTTGCGTTTTTTTCTCCATAAACTCTCTGTTTGTAACATTTACTCATTTTCTTCCTTACCAGGTTGTTGATCATTTTCTTGTCAACTTTTAGGAGCTCTTTACTTATTTGGGATATTTAGCCTTTGCCCATAATTTAAGTTGCGGATATTTCCCCCAGTTTTTCATTTGTTTTCATTTTTACTTTGCCTATGATGGATTTTTGCAATACACAAATTTTTATTTTCATGTGATCATATTTATCGATCTTTTCACTTGTTAGTATAGAGTTTGGGGTCATGGTTACAAAAGTTTTATACTCTACCAGTTTATAAAGCAATTAGTCATGTTTTCTCTTGGTATCTGTACAGTCTGTATGTATTTTAACATTTAAATATCTGGTATATTTTAATTTATCTTGATCTGCAGTGCAATGGATTCAATTTTATTTTTTAAACATGCCTATTCAGTTGCTCCAACATTTATTAAAAAGCCTATCTTTTCTCCATTTGTCGTATGCTAAATTCCCATGTGCCACTGAATCCATTTCTAGATTTATTATTAATTTGTCTATCTATCTATCTATTCACCTTCTAATACTACAGAGCTGTAACCATATTCTTTTCACATGCTTTAATGTAATATTTTTGGATATTGTGATATTGTAATATTTTTGGATAGTGTCTTTAATGCTCTGGAGTACTTTCTAGACATGGCTAACTTCCTGACCACCTCTCATTTCTCTGCTTTTCAAGATTTCTTTTTTTGGCTTTTTTTGCTTGTTATAATCCACTTACCCTGCCTTATAAGGGTATAAAATATAAAGGATATTTTATACAAATATAAGGATATTTTTGTAGCGAGTGCATTAATTTTATAAATTAACGTAGAAAGAATTGACGTACTTTTAACATCGAGCTTTTCTATCTCAAACAAGGTATGGTATGCATCATTTCATTTGCCTGAGTCTATTTTTTTGTCTTTCAGTATTCTTTTAGAATTCCCTCATATAGGTATTAGACACGTCCTGTTAAGTTATGCCTAGGTATTCTGTTATTATTACTACAATTATTTTTACTACTGTAAATGAGGTCTCTGCTTCCATTTTGTTAGAAAATTATCTTATGTATTAATAAAGACTAATATTTTTCTATGCTCATTGAATTCTCTTATTTTTTTAGTTCTTTTCCCATGATTTTTTAGGCTTTATGTATACTTAATAATTACATTTTCTGCAAATACAGAGTTGTGTCTCTTCTTTTCCATTACTTATGCCTACACCTACTTCATATTGACTAATTATGTTGATAAGTACCTTCAACATGATTAGAAAAGAGTGGAGATGGTGGGAATCCTTGGCTTGTTTTTTATTTTCAAGGGAAATCTGTTTGTAGTCGCCCGTTAAGAAAGGTGGAACACAGCTATTTTTATTTTTACCGCACTAAAAGAGCACCCACCCTTCCCAGCCCGGAATTATTAACAGGCTCCTTTTCTACTTTTAGCCCTGAGGGCGGCTAGTCTCCAGCCGGTAGGAAGATGGGTGTGGGGAAAAGTGTTCACCTCACCATCTACACCACTAGAGGTTATGGCTGAGACTGCAAACCTACCTCCCCGCCACCACCACCCCCGCCGGGGAGCAATAGCCCCGCACCCCCTCCCCCTTCTTAGCAGAGCCATGCCCTTAACTGTCCCTTGATTCCTGACCCTTCCTTCCCTAACTGCCCTTCCAAAGCCAAACGTTTCAAATGAACACGTTAGACTGATCTATTTTCGTACTCCTCTGCTTTGCTTTCCTTAAAATAAATTGAGCTCAGTCACACAAGAGACCGATGTCTTAGATTCTTAACATTTTTCTCTCAGTTCCTTCTGTCTGTCCTTTCAATCTGACCAGAAAGCAAGGGACACGGGAATCTCCCAAATGAAAACAATGAAAATAAACCTCTGACCTGTTTTCCCGGGAACCGAAGTACCTGAGTGGGAAGCAATGCCAAGTTTCAATGATGAGTAATACCTAATTGGATTTCCACAGCAGCATGAAATCTAGAAGCAAGTAAATATGCTTTAGATGACCTGTTATTGGAGCTTATCGTGAAGTTTTTAATTGTGCGGCAGAAAGTTATTTTCGTCTTTGTCAAACAGAGACTGGATTAGAAAGACGGTTCAGTAACCTAAATCAAAATGAATACCTGGCACTTCTCTCAGTGACACATGATTGACACTCTACAGATAGTTGTTGACTGACCAAATGCATATACCAAGTGTATTTCTAAGTGAGGGGCTTAAATTCAATGACAGTATTTCAAGTAGCACTTTTCACCTGTCTGCCAGTTTTCAAATGATCCCCACGGCGTCTCTCAGCTATGAATTCCCTGATTGCCAATAGAGGACTTTTTTCTACTATGCCGAAGTATGTTTTATGTTTGAGTCTTTCGCTCTACTCTGTGAGCTCACCTGGGGCTGCTTTGGTCGTTTTATTCTGTTGTTGCTTGTTGTACGATGATGGTTATTTTTAATGAAGGCAGAGTACAGTTTAAGTCAGTGCTATTATAAAATGTATCTGGATAAGACTCTTTTAACTGCATTAAATAAAGCATTAATAAAGGGAGAGAAATAGGTTTGCTGGAAATGGGAAAGAAATGTTTTGGATCTATGTTCAGAAATTTGGGCCAATAGGTGAAATTAACCCATCTGGCTGAAGGAATCTCTTCATGAAGTAGCAGCTTCCGTCAAAGAAACACTTTTAGATGGAAGTTCAAGGACAAGGACTCAGGATGTTCCTGGTCTGCTTCACGACCAGCCTGGTTTCTTAGTTGCTGACGGGGGGGGGGGGGGGGGGGTGTATTAAAAAGGCCGTATTTTGTATTTTTCTTTAATTTCCTAAAAATAGGACTTTTTTTTTTGACTTTTCAGAATTCTTGGTCATAAGCTGCTTGGGTATGAGGGGGAGATTTTAAACGTGCCTGGGAGGAGCACACTGCAATTTAACTACTGGAGCGCTTCCCCTTTCATTAGCATTAGGATTGGACCTGCTTTCCATTGTGGAAGCTTGGGCACTAAATGTCCGTGGCCATCACATGTCACCTGCAGCAGCAACAAACTAGTTGGTGCAAAAGTACAGGACCTAGGGGCCAAGTGGGTTAGCGGCTGGGCTCAGTGGGGTGTGAGATGGGGGTGATGGAGTTTGAGGGCACGTCAGAGGCAGGTGGGAAGTAGGTGAAGGAACTCACGTGCTCACGCAGTCAGAGCATTCTCCGCATCCATGGACTTTAACTTCCACTCTGGACTTCACTGGCTTTGAATGCACAGCTTCAGTCTGCTTTAATGAGTGGCCTTAACCCCAAGAAAAGTTGTGAGGATTATGACTGCAGCCTTGAACTCACAGAGTGAGACACAAAGGGTCTGCAGTTCTGTGGGAATATAGGTAATAAAATCCCAGTGATTCGAAACGGTCCTCTATGGGGCTAGGGATTTAAGCCAAAATCATTTAAAGCCCTTGTGCTAAATAATTGTATTGCCTATTATCCTGTTGCACAACAGCATCTTGTGTTTATCTACACAAGTACACAGTAACGCACCGTTTGAGAGGCATGGAAACATGGCAAAGGAATTAACCCCCCTAAGTTAAAATTTTTGCTTTGTAAAGTAAGACTACTGCCCACATAAGAATTCTTGTGGGAATTAAATGATGAAATACACTTTAAAAGAGCCAGCGCTACACTGGACTGGAGGTGTGTGTGTGTGTGTGTGTGTGTGTGTGTAAGCCTTCTAGAAATACACGGCGTGTATTTGAGAGGTGGGAGAGGCAGTAAGTAGTAGAATGAGAAGGTAGAGATCAAACGTCAGTAACATGTGCATGTTTATTATTAATTAGAAACCGGAAATATTTGCAGGTTTGTAAAGCCTGAGGAAACACTGGGGAGAGCTGTATTACTACAGGTAGGAACAGAATTACATGAGACATGATAGCTTAATTGTATTTTGTAGTGATCGAACCACGTCTGGAGCTCTGGGTTCAAATCTGGATATCTTATCAGATGAGTCTATTAACAAGTTTCAGCATACATTTTAAGTAAATCTTTTGCCACAAAAAATCCATCAGCTGTGGAGACTCACTTAGCGGTCATTCCCAGGCTGGACAAAGGACATTTTTCCCTCAGGAAGCATCGTAGAATCTCAAGGGGAGGGGACCCTTGGGAGGAAAAATCCTTTCCTCCTCTCGGGCCAAACCCCAGGTCCCCAGATGAGAATCATTATTTCAGAACATAACCGATTTCGTAGGGCGTCTCCAGAGCATCTCTCACTGTGAATGGTTGGGTTATTTAATTGTGTCTGGGCATCAGACTGGATGAAGATTTAAAGGCAGACGTCATAGCTGTCAGGGGAGAAGGAAATTACACAACTAAAGAACATTATATATATGTATTACTATTATGTGTAGTGTATATTATTAGATTATAGTGTAATTAAGATCAGCGGGGAGGAAGTTATATAAAGATAAGTTTTTGTTCCAGAAGAAGTGAGCTTCCAGCAACTAACTTGAACAGTGCAATAGCTTGGAGACATTGGAAACCCCTATTCAAGGCATCCCAGCAGAAGCCAGATGGTTACCTGGTGGCAATATTATAGAAGGGATTACACAATGAGTCAACTAAATGATCCTTAATAACCCTGTGATTTGTAACTGGACTAAATATATTAAGCCTTACTTTTCTCATAGATACCAAAATATAGTATAGGAGAACTGTCTTCAAACATGTAGTTTGAACTAAATGTTCTTATCCTTGAAGAATTTAAATCCTGTCTTACATTTGAGTGAACAAAAAACTCTTCTAGCACAAATGAGAAAAGTTTCTTTCAGAAGGCAAGTGATAGTTCGGGTGCCTGGGCGGCTCAGTCGGTTAAACGTCTGACTCTTGGTTTCGGCGCATATCATGATCTCTCAGTTGAGACATCGAGCCCCCCATCGGGCTCTGAGCTGGGCATGATCCCATAATTTACTCTCCCTTTTACCCTGCCCCTTCCCTGCTCATGCTAGCTCTCTCTCTCTCTCTCTCTCTCAAAAAAAAAAAGGGGGGGTGGGGGCAGGTAAGAGTTAATTTTATCATTTTCTTGACATAAAATAATTTATCATTATGCCATTTTGGTATCTTGGTCTTGTTCAAGGGCCATTGCCTGATAATCACCGTGTGGCCTGACAGTGGCCCAAATAACCTTTCCTGAGAGCTCATCATCCCACTTTACGAACCACGCACACTCTTCTGAAACTGTAAAGATACGATTAAATACGAATGATGAATGGGCTCCATGAATCTTCCCCCCCCCCGAATTGTTTCTTTAAAAATGTTTATTTACTTATTTTGAGAGAAAGAGCACAAGCAGGAGAGGGGCAGAGAGAGAGGGAGAGAGAGAATCTATCAGTGCAGAGCCCAACGCGAGGTTCAATCTCGGGAACTGTGAGACCGTGTCCTGAGCCAAAATCAAGAGCTGGATGCTTAACCAACTGAGCCGCCCGGACACCCTTTTCCCTGAATTTTTAAGTACTAAGTAATAAAAGAACATCATGCTATGGGACAATGATGCCATCTAGAGTGACGTACGACGCACTTATCATGTAGTATAGAGCTTTTGAAATATTATATTAATGAAGCTGTTGTTGTGGTTCAAATGGACTTTTAATTAAAAGCTAACAGGGAAAATAAGAATGTTGGGTCGAAGAAACAATCAATTAATAATGAGATTTGTTGTAGAAATGTAATAAACCCTCGCTCTGTGCTTGAATTGGATTGAAAACATTAACAAGCACATTTATAATCAGTCTTGATGCCTGTTAAACCTCTCTACGTAGAATAAAAAAGGTTAGGGAAACCAGTAACATTGATCATTCATAATAGGAGATACAAATGGATGTAACTGAGTTTAGAAAGCCGTTGTAGGGGCGCCTGGGTGGCGCAGTCGGTTAAGCGTCCGACTTCAGCCAGGTCACGATCTCGCGGTCCGTGAGTTCGAGCCCCGCGTCGGGCTCTGGGCTGATGGCTCAGAGCCTGGAGCCTGTTTCCCATTCTGTGTCTCCCTCTCTCTCTGCCCCTCCCCCGTTCATGCTCTGTCTCTCTCTATCCCAAAAATAAATAAACGTTGAAAAAAAATTAAAAAAAAAAAAAAAAAAAAAAAAAAAAAAAAAAAAA
>NW_024412406.1:25532053-25573835 GCF_014898765.1 Herpailurus yagouaroundi | reverse complement strand
CTGATATGTGAACAGCTTCAGGGACGTGGGCACAGCTGGAGGCACCAAGGGCCATGAGAACCTGACAATAGGACCTGGGAAACTGTAAGTACAGTTCTTTTTTTTTTTTTTTTTTTTTAATTTTTTTTTTCAACGTTTTTTTTAAATTTATTTTTGGGACAGAGAGAGACAGAGCATGAACGGGGGAGGGGCAGAGAGAGAGGGAGACACAGAATCGGAAACAGGCTCCAGGCTCCGAGCCATCAGCCCAGAGCCCTACGCGGGGCTCGAACTCACGGACCGTGAGATCGTGACCTGGCTGAAGTCGGACGCTTAACCGACTGCGCCACCCAGGAGCCCCTGTAAGTACAGTTCTTTGACAAAAGGTCAGAATCCCTTATTTCACACCCTCCAAATTAGGCACCCCACTGTAGCTGAATACCTCCATGGAGAGAGTACTATTTAATCAGGGCTATCTAAATTGGAAGAGTATTAACAGGTTAAAAAAAAAAGGCATTATAAATAATCATACCTGGACAACAGGCTACATTAAGACTGCCGCGGGCTGATGCATATGGTCATTGCTCGTTTAACCTCAAGGAAAGGTCCATTTCATGTCAGGTGGTTTTACCCATGGTTGATGTTCATCCTGCCACACCTAAATGGCGTTGCCAGTATTTTACGCTTGGCATCCACTTGGATGTTTGGAGAACAAGCCACATCAGTTGTCAGACAAATGGTACATCACCATTTAGAATGTACAGTCTTTTACAAAACCAAAAGCTATAGCTTTAACCCATCGGTCTAGTTCTGTCTCTTGGAGCCGTGCAAAGCCAATTTAATTCTCCAATCCACATTCTGCACACAAAGCATCCATTTAAATATTTGAGGATAGCTATTTGAGAAATCAGTGTCAAGCCTGAAATGAAGCTTTGGACAATCTGGGACTTCCAAGGTACTGTTACAGTTTCATTAAGGAATTAAATATAAAAAGGAAAAGCAACGCTAAAGAGGTAGAAGAAAATATCAATGTATATGTATTTATTCACCCTCTAAATTGGAAAGAAATTTCTTAAGTCACCCTGGGGAAAAATAGAAGAGTCTAAAAATTTTGAATACGTTAAGGTTTAAACTTTCGGTAGATAAAATGATGAAGAATAACAGAGTCAAAGAAACTAAAAAAGTCAACTTGACAGATATGCTGAAAGATCAATGTAATGATATACAAGTCAATAAGGAAAACACAAAGAATAATTAGTCGGCCAAATTAGGTAAAAAAAAGGAATTCATACATGTGGAAATATAAGTGATTAATAAACTTGGAAAACTGTTTAATCTCACTAATAATCAAAGAAATGCAGATTTAAAAAATAAGTTTTCTCCAACAGAAAATATTTTTACGTAATACCAAACACTAGACAAGGGTTGATAAAACATGAATTCTTCGCCATTTACCGGTGGGAGAAAAATATGGAAAAACCGTTTAGCGTACGTACGAAGAGATTTTATGCAAGTAGACATTACTTTGATGAAATGAATTGGTAAAAGGCTTGTGCACACAAACATGCATCCCAATGATATTTATAACAGTCAAGATTTAGAAGCAATCTAAATCTTGATCAGCAAGTGAATGGCCGTGAAATGTCTTCACAGTGAGACAGTATGTGTTTTTAGGAAATGGTGTTTATGAAGACTTTAAAAACAGAGAGCAAATGCTTGCTCTCATAAATGGCAAAACCATGCAAAAATGAGAGAATTAGATAAAACGTAAGACTATCTTAAAAGATTGTGCGTGGAAAATAGCCTGGAAGGATCTATATAAAAGTTACGTTACCGGGGCTTGTCTCTGGATGGTGCGACTATGGATAACATCCCCCTCCCCGCTCTGGTGATGTTGTTGTTTAAAAAGCTTATCTTAAAAAAGAATATGCGTGCACAATGAAAGCCGCTCCACGGACCCTTCTTGGGGTGTGAATAACTAACTAATTTTAGCTTCTCTTCCTATGGTTTGGTTCTGGGACCCAACTGATCCTTTTCCAAGTGTGACGGAAACTGAATGAAATACTTCAAGTTTGAGATAATGAAGACCAAGTCTTGCATTTCGGTCGTGCTGGACACTATTGCTGTCAGTGAACTTTACTGCTCGCTGTCAGTCATTTCCGGTATCGGTTTGTACTGAATAAAGCTCTCTACGTGAATGAATCTGAACAGTTTTGTTTTGTTTCCGTCTGCAATTCATGAGTGATATAACCTTGTGCACATTAATGGTAGTGGGTCACCCAAGGTTAGAGGTGGGGTCAGGGAAGGGAGTGGGTCCATCAGAAGATTAGGATGAGAAGGAAGGGAGGGCAGGTGTGCGTGCTTATGAGCCGCTGGGGTGACAAAGGTCGAGCCCCTGCCATATTCCCTTGTTCCTTTTCCCTAATGCATACAGTTCCCAGCCTTCCTTAATGTTGGATGGTCTTGTAATGGTTCTAACCCGTGGAGTAAGAGAGAGGGAGTGATGTTTCCCATTTGGAAGCTACACAAATATCTCCCAAACAGCATCCTTCATGGTCCTTCTCCTCCTGGGCAGCTGAAATGGATTGAGTTGGATTCGGGGAGCCAGGGATATTGGAAGCCACCCACTGAAAATGGCAGAGCTCTGTGGAAGAGGGCCACTCTGCTCACCTTCCCGGCACTGATTTGTAAGCAACGAGGAGTCTGTTTATGCGTTAATAATTCCATAATTTGGGATCTACTTACCAGAGCACTTGGCCAACATTAGCTAATATAATATCCAATGATGTCCTCCGGTGACCTTCGTATTTCCTTGGGTTTTTCCCTCATCTCCTCTGCACCAAAGGACAGAATTTGCCCTACGCATCCTCAAATGCTTTCGACAAGGCGTAAGAAGCCATGCTATGTGTATACTCTACACATTATAGACTATGATAGAGGACTTCACATTTAATATATTAATAAATTTCAACTTGTTGAATGTGTCATCAGTTGGGCTTTTCATACATCTAGCTCATCTTAAGTATATCATTAATTTCTGCCTTCTGGACACGTAATAAACATCCCTTCTGTATTCACAAGAAAGTTCATTCTTAAAAATTATAAACTGGTGACATTAGTGAGAAGCTAAGCAGTCGACTCATGACATAATTTAGAAATGTCGGTATATTTACTTTCAAGCATTTCACCGGCAGAAAATACTATTGCTTTTACCAATTAGCTTTTGCTGTGTAATAAGCCATGCCAAAACTTAGCAACATGAAACAAAACACTTACCGTTTCCCATTGTTCTACATCCTGGCTGGACCCGCTTTCTGTCTGGTCCATCTGGGCTGCTGCTGGAGAATCCAGGCTGGCCTCACTTATGGATCTGGGACCTCACCTGAAATGGTGCAAAATCTGGAAGGCTGGAACCTTTCCCTCCACCAGGAGGCTTGTTTCTCAGGCTTGTTCTCATGGGAGAAAGGGGGTTCTCGGGATTAAAAGAAATGGAAAGCTCCCTAGAATCAGTGTGGGAGGCCCTACCCACGGACCTATCCACAGAGAAAAATCATGGTGGCCACTTTGCCAACAATAACCACAGTGCTCTTATCTGTTCATTTAAATGCATTTGCTGTTATATCTACACCCCAAAGTATGGAGCTGTAACATGTAAAAGAAGTGCAGATCCCATATAAGACTCGAGTAATGAAGTCATAGGATTGAAAGGACTACCTACCCCAGAACCCCTGGGCTAAATGGAAACTACTCTCACTGAACACAAAGCTTACCTTTGAGCTTGTTATCAGGCAGGGGAGGAAGGGATAGAGTTCCTGATAAATCCCAGCGTCACAAATTCAAGCCTATTATATGACAGCAGGCAGCACCCTGTAGCAGCATGTCATGTCTTAAGTCTTTCCTTCACGTTTTCTTGACTTTGCCTCCCGTTTGCTTTCCCTGATCCTCTCTCCTTGGGCTCATCTTCAGGGGTAGTGATGTAGGAAATTAGCAAGAGAAGGCAGTGAGAGAAAGCGAGAAGGGGACCGTGAAGAAGATAAAACAACATGGTGGGATAACGGGGAAAGAGGCAGTGAACGGGGTAGGCATGGGGTCCTGCAGAAAATCCATATAGAAAATCCATTTTCATCTGAAGCTCAAGCTTGCTGCAGGGTATTTATCTGTTCATGCTGTTCCCTCCCGCTGGAATGCTTTTCCTGCAGACCTTAGCCTGGCTTTGTTTCTCGTGGCCCCCAGTCAGACCTGTGCTCTGACATCACCTCGTCCTGGAGGCCTTGGCCTCTCCTCCCCCGGGCTCTTCTCACACTCTGATCTCTTACGCTGAGGTTCATTTTCCTCCTGGCCATACTCAGTCTCTGAATTGGTTCACTTGTTCGCTTGGTTATTTTGTGTCTCGTGCACTAGAACCCGCATAAAGGTTATGGTCTCGAGCTGGAGAACCTAGGTTTCAAATCTTGGACCCACTTCTTTCTGCTATGTAACTTTTTCTCGGTGTCTTCATCTGGAAAGCAGTGACGCTCAATGCTAATGAGTTGTGAGTTTGAAATGGGTCCTTGCCCATAGAGCCCGGCATGTGGCTAAACCTTGGTAACGCTTAGTTATTGTCGACTCACTCGTTGCTGTGTCTTTAGCACCTCCAAGAGTCTTTGCCACGCAGCAAGGTGCTGAGTCAATCTTTTTAAAATAATGATCGCCAAACATTAAATAGATATACTAATAATCACAATGAATTCTTACAGAGTGTTATTTTTGCTAGGCATCATACTGTGCAACAAAACTATGAAAAAGCATTTCTTCTTCTTCTTCCTCTTTTACATCTGAGGAATCTGAGCCTTCAGTTAACCATCCAAGGTCATAAAGCTGGCGCACAGCAAAGCCAGGGCTCAGACACAGGTTTCATGTGATGCGAAATGCCTAAAACATGCAGAACGTTTTAATGCTGTTTCTTACTTTACGGCATTTTAACGAAGAATACATTATAGCTGTTGTATCTTAATTCTTGGAAGAATATAATTCAAAAATACCTTCTTGATATATCCTATCCTTTGTTAATCGCAAACATTTTTTTTTTTTTTTTGTCTGACGTTTTAACCTGAACTTCGAAGAAAGCGAGACAGAATGAATAGACCCGGAAGCACAAGCTGATTTCTTTGAGAGGACGTTTTGGTCTAGCATAGCCCTTTATTCTTAGATAGAGCTCCCTGACCAGCGTTGTCCCATTGGCGTATATCACGTCTCCATTTCGCTGTCTACAGTAGCTGGGTTAACGTCGTGTGAGTTGTGGTTGATCTCACAGTAGTGAAATAGCTAGTCTTGTAGAGGCAACAAGTGAATCTGTTCATCATCCCTCCCCTAGGATAAAGACCAAAACCTTCAAATTTCTACACTGTGGGACTCTTTGTTGCCTTTCTCTGCCTGGTTCTTGTCGAGTTACAACAGTTAAAACTGGGAATTCCCGAACAGAGAATTCGAACAGAGGGAATCCCGAACAGAGGGAAAAATTGCAGTGTGGCAGCTAAGCCAACTTTATTTGAAATACTTAGTTTTTTCTCCCCCCATCAGTGAACGTCTGCTAAACTCCAGGGTAATTTACAAGTTCTCTTGGCACAGTTAGTAAAATGGTCAATTGGTCGAGTTGTGGCTGGAGGGAAAAGGAGAAGTGAGGTGCTCTTTTCCCGTTACCAGTACATGAAGATAGTCTAAGCAAGTTACGTGCTCAGGAAAGCCCAGAAGCAATGCTTGAGCACCACTGAACACAACCCACACCCAGACCTTCCCGGAAAGAGGTGTGTAATGACGCCCAGGGTGGCCCTCGCCAGAAAGTGACACCTTCAAAATCACAGCATTCTGGAACATGCTGTCAGAATTTGTAAGGAATTGCTGGAATCTTCAAAGACATTGATATTTCCTTAAAAGTAGCCAACGATCGTCTGCTACTCACCAAATGTTTGGAGTCTTGGGTAGGGTATTCATGACCCAGAGTTGAGACTGACCCAGTCCTCATTTTCAGAAAACTAAATAATAAACATTAAAAACAATCTTTTTTAAAAAAGAATAAACAGTAGAACAAAAAAGAATACACACTAGAAAAATAACCACGCTGCCCGAATAAGTTTTTTCTTTAATAGCGTATTTTTAAATTATTTTTAAAAAATTTTTTTATGTTTTTATTTATTTTTGAAACAGAGAGAGACAGAGCATGAGCAGGGGAGAGGCAGAGATGGAGGAAGACACAGAATCCGAAGCAGGCTCCAGGCTCTGAGCTGTCAGCACAGAGCCCGACGTGGGGCTTGAACTCACAGACCACGAGATCGTGACCTGAGCCGAGGTCGGACGCTTAACCGACTGAGCCACCCAGGCACCCTGCGTATTTTCTTTTTTAAATGAAGTGATCACTTCACCAGGTCGGGACCAAATGCTAAGTGACTGAGTGACAATGAACTTTGTCATGAACTCTGATTACTAATACCAAGTAGGATGAATTTTTTTCTTATATATGTATAAAAACCAATGTATCATTTTTAAGCAATTGGGAAGCCATATCCATATGGTTACAAAGAATTCGTTATTGTTCCCCAGTTTGGCATTTCGTATGCTCTATTTCCACTAGGAAAGCGTGAAGACTGTAATTCTAAGAAGTCAGGTACTTTATTTAGCACTTCATCATACGGAAGCATCATCGACTGTTAACTTGTCTTCACAGTCGTTCAAAAGCTATTCGGAGCAGTCTTTGCTGAAGAGGTTAGATTAGCTGCCCGTCCCCCGCCCTCGCTCCAGGGTGTGCGTCTGGGTAAAAATGCAGCTACATTTTCCTCAGAGGGCTATAAAGGCAATGACCTCTGGTATGTCACGGAACTCAAAGGTCAGGAGGAGAAAAACGGTCTATTGGAAATGGCCCTGCTTTCACCATTTTAGAAGACACACTTCCATTTAAAAATTTTTTTTTCAACGTTTTTATTTATTTTTGGGACAGAGAGAGACAGAGCATGAACGGGCGAGGGGCAGAGAGAGAGAGGGAGACACAGAATCAGAAACAGGCTCCAGGCTCTGAGCCATCAGCCCAGAGCCCGACGCGGGGCTCGAACTCACGGACCGCGAGATCATGACCTGGCTGAAGTCAGACGCTTAACCGACTGCACCACCCAGGCGCCCCCACACTTCCATTTTTAAAGCTTGACATTTAGTCCTCGTTTACATACCAAGGACGTTGTCGCTTCTCCAAGACAAATCCCATGCATGTCAAAATCACTGGTTGGGGGAGGGTGCGGTAGAAAGTGAAGGGGAGAGAGAAATAGTAAATTAAACTATCGCAGTGATAAACTGGATGAGCATCCCAGATTAGGGACCATAGGCCACTTGTGAAAGATGAGCTGGAGGAACACGAGAAATCACTCATGAGGCCACTGAGTCTGAGGTAGACATTGGTTTTGTTGAGATATTATGAATGTGTGTAGCTACCTATGAGAGCCCACAGGCACTCTCTCTAAGCACATGGACACACAACAAAACAGAGCTCATACAGGCCTTTCTTTCTTCCTTTCACTCTTTCTTTCTTTCTTCCTTTCTCTCTCTCCTTCCTTCTTTTCTTTTCCTTTTCCTTCCTTCTTTCTTTCTCTCTCTTTCTTCCTCTCTCCCTCTCTCCCTCCCTTCCTCCCTCCCTCCCTCTCTTCCTTCCTTCCTTCCTTAATGGCCTTCACTTGCTTCGTCGATGTAAATAATCACGCATTCACCGTTTCTTAATATGGCGTCAGTCTTGACTTTTCCCTACTACTAGGTTTGAATCCTTACCTTTATTTTTATACAGAATTTATACCATCTTTAAAAATTAACACCCTTGGCCACTAGCTTGATGAACGATAGTATAAACCACACTCAGCAAATTTGCCATTCTGATGAGTAACGACCTTTACAAACCTTCAGAGGGAATACTGGGGGGAAGCTGTATGATCCTAGGAGTCAGGGGTGCTCAGTTCTATCTCGTCACTGACTGCCCATGACCCGGAAGAGTGAGATTTTGGTCTTTGAAAATGTCAATGTCCCTGCTTGAATACAAGCGTGAAGTGAACGTGAACTTGAATTTCTTTTAACTCAGCTCTCCAGAGGCCAGAGGAGCAGGAAGGAGGCTAGGGAAACGGAGCCCGTGTCTGCTCAAGGCTGGGAGTCCTCAGGATTGCCACCTCGCCACCTTCCTTCTCTAGTCACCCCACCTTCCTTCTGGTGCCCCGCCGGGTGCCCGGGGCTCGGAGCCAACCTTCTCCCTCCCCGCCCTCATTTACACATGTGCCCTCCCCGCCACACCTACGTGGCGCGGATTCTTGGCCCGCGTTAAGTGCTTTTGATGAAGAGAACATGGGCCTGTGGAGTCAGACAGACCTGGGTCTCCTCTGCTCTACGTCCCATCATCTTGGCCTGGGTCAAGTGCCCAAGGACCCAGAGGTTGGGGCTCCCCGTCCTAATACCAGCTTAACAATGACTACGATACAGGGGTGTCCTCGGTGTTAGAAGACGCCATGCAGTAACACCTCTGACCTAGCTCAGTTCTAATTCCGTCCTTTCCTTTCCCCTCTGTGGTATTTTTTTACTCCACGTTAAACCTTCCTATCCTGTATTTTGCATACTCCATGTCGGACGCTCCATATACACGGCTTCGTTGCCTCCGCCCCCAGCCCTTTTAAGTCACTCGATAGGACTGTGATGGACAATTTTCAAAAAGGTCACATCGTGGCCTTTGGTAAAATGAACGCCCATCAAAGATTTTGTGTAGATCGTTAATCAAGAAGGGGACTGCTAAAAGGTAAATACGAGTGCCAATTCAGATTGAACTTGCAGAGTCTTCTCTTTTCCACCAGCCGGAACTGATTTGTATCGCCCTGCGTCAGACCGGTACATAGATCTGCAGGCACCTTATCAATCTCCTGTAAGTTAGCTTCTGTCTCTACCGAATTGTAAAACAGCCTGTCCGGGGACCGTCACGGGGACACACGCCTCTGGAATCCGATAACTCGTGACCGTCTATGGAGCAATGCCCAGCACCGACAGACAACTCAGGGATCTCCTAGGCCCGTTTCAAAGGCTTTTACACTTTCCCCGGGGCTTCAGCCTTCCCACTCGGTAGACAAGTCAGCTAAAGATGGAAATGTTAGATTGTGCGCCCGAGGTCTTGACCTAGTAGGCCTGGATGAAGCTGTAGGTCGGCCTGGCTCCTTGGCAGTGGCGACTCGGTCCCTGGGCCACACGGAGCCTGCTTTGTTCTCCGTGCTGCCTTGTCATGCAGCTCTGGCAGGGGACGTGGACACACAAAGAGAAGGAAGTTTCAAGGAGGGTCTGGCAGAGGGGCCAAGCTCTGTGCTCGGCTTTCTGAGAAGCCGTGTTCCTCACACCCACGGGCCCCTCCCGTGGGCGGGAGTGGGGGGCTCTCCCACGTCACCCTCAGTCTCTCCGGGAGGCAGAGAGCAGGTGGGCATGGGGATCCCTGTTCCTGCATGCAGGGCCCTGAGCCCAGATGTCTCTGAGGTTTCCTGAAGGCGGGTAAGTCCTCTCATCTGGCCTCTGGAGAATGATAAGGGTCCAGGTGAGCCCGAGCCATTCTATTTTTTGGAGCATTAGAATCTGTCCTTTTTTCTCCACTCTCTGTGACTAATAGACCCCTCTCCTCCCAGGCTCCCCACTTCAGGCTTAGCCTGCAATCTCCCAGCTCGCACGTTCCTGGGAGGGAGATCTGGGGAAGCTGGGATGAGGGCAAACCCAGGGTGAGGCCCAGAAGGCGAGAGAACAAATCCATCCCAATCTGGGGCGTCCCCGAGTGGGTTACAAGGTTGCATGGGTATCTGATGGTTAGGGATGCTGAGACTACTACCTTTTTAATTAGTCCACGATGGGGGTGGGGGTGGGGGAAGGAATGGAGAAGAACGTATCTATAGGCTTCCATCTGCTACTAGCCTCATTTTCTCCCCTCAACCCACCCCTCCGGCAGTCACCAGAAAGCTGGGATGATAAAGTCCCGGCAGTGACACCCAGGGCCCTAGCCGCAGTGTGGTTGGGCAGGGGCACTCTGTTGAGAGCACACCCGGGTAAGGGCCTCAGGGAGGAGGGATTGCTGAGGTGTAGGAGGCGAGGACACGCGAAAGGTGCTAGTGGGACGTGCCCACCAGTCCAGGAGGGGCAGGACTAAAGCCGTAGCAGACCAGTACGGGGGGGATATGGTGGCCTCCTGCTGGCCATGGGGCTCAGCAACCCCCCGGTAATCTGAGGGATACATCTGGAGTTCACAGAATGCCCACAGGAATGGGGTTGGTACCGGGCCATCTTTACAGCATCTGGAGGGTCATGTCTAACTGGGTGCAGGGAGGCCAGCACACTGGGAGGGGAGTGGCAATGTAGGCACTCAAGCTCCTGGTGGCGTCTTTGCTGGCACCCCTGCCGCCAGGCTAGAGACAGAGAACACGTCCTGGACAGAGAACACGTGTCCACTCCACTCACCTGAGGACACCAGGGTATTTGCACTTGACATTTCTAAATTGTCTCGACTTTCCTTCTCTTTCTTTCTTTCTTTCTTTCTTTCTTTTTCTCTTCTTTCTTTCATTTTCTTTCTTTCTTTCTTTCTTTCTTTCTTTTTCTTTCTTTCTTCTTTCTTTCTTTCTTTCTTTCTTTCTTTCTTTCTTTCTTTCTTTCTTTCTTCTTTCCTTCTTGCAGGCTTCATGCCTAGCATGGAGCCCAAGGCTTAAACTCATGACCGTGAGATAAAAACCTGAGCTGAGATCAAGAGTCTGACACTTAACCAATTGAGCCACCCAGGTGTCCCTAAGTTCTCCCCACTTTCTGATGGGTGGGATTTGAGGCAGGGTAAGAGAGACATTTGTGGGCCACTAGGCCTTCTGACTCACTTATGTCACTTACCTTTTCAACCTCAAGGGCTTTCTTATAGGGGCTTATCTGTGATGGGGAAAGTGAAATGACAACAAGGAAGTTGTGGGCTGGTTCCTCCTCCTTCCCACGTTCTCTTCTAACTGGAAACAGTTGCTTCTTCCAGCCTCCCCTGCTCTGTGGGCTCCAGTCTTCAGTGACTGGGGGCCCACTGGGGGGGAGCTGGCTTCCAGCACAGCCTTGTGTGTTCTCTGCCTCCTCTGCTCATAGATCTGGAATTCTCGTTTCCTTCCTCACATTCCTTCTCCCAACCGGTCCTGGAAATCCAGAATAGTTCTTACAACATTAGTCTCGGCGCTTGCCTCCTATTTGGTTCTTCTGGGAATCTGGGTGGGAAGGGAGCCATGTGAACCTCTTGACCAGCAGGTCAGCTATCCAACATTTGTCAAGAACCAATTTTACAGCAAGGATTGGAGCAGGGGCTGAGGAATCTGACAGTGAAACAAGGTGCTTGCCCTTTAAGAGCTGGAGTTTACTAGAAGAAATACTACCTGCAAATAAAAAGGTGCACCAATCTCAGTGAGAGGGTACCTGAGCACACAAAGGAGAGTGTGGCCAATTTTACCTGGGCAGTGGGGTGAAATGGGGGACCCTGAACTGAGCATGGTCACACGAGCAAGTGTTTTGCAGGATGAGGGAAAGGAAGACACAATGGGCTGGGGAGGATTTTTTTTTTTTTTTTTTCCTTCCTGAAGAAAAAAATGGCGGCTCCTGGATACCCCATCACCCTGGGGTAACTGTGACTCCTTCATGGATAAACTGTTCACTGTTCACGTGGATAATTGTTCAGTCGGCTTTCTGCCAAAGAGAGAGGTGCACAGCTCTGAGATGGGTGGCGTCCCTCACATCAGACCTAAAGTGTTCTGTTAATTTCTATTGCCTCTCAAAAAATGCATGTTTTATATAAGCTTATATTTTACTGTCATAGTCTTCAGACTTATTCGAAGTTCTTCCTTTCTAGTGCACAGCCCTGGCTCCCGAACTCTTTCTGGAGCCTGATGTGGCCTCGACGAGGGCTCTGAAGTCCTTGCTGGTAGCCGCCCATCTTCGAGACTTCCAAGGTGGAGGCCCTTCACCAGCTTGAGCAAGGCTGCCAAGGTCTGCTCTCCACTCCTCCCAAAAGACTCTCAGCTCTTAAGAGTTTCAACATCTTGGAGGACCGATTAAACACTAATCTCGACTTACGCGTTTTAGGAGCTCCGTTGGTTGAGGCTGCCTGAAATGTCTACTCGGGCACGATGTGAGACGCCCCCAAACTGGACAGCCCCCTCTCAGGTGACAGCGCAGGGATTCCGGCCCCTCCAGGGTGAGTCTCCTTCCCTGTAGGGATGTGCAGCCCATTGACAGTCGTGAGGATGCCTGGTTGGTGACCAGGACAATGATGGGATTCGGGATGTGATCCAAGGCTCCCAGACAAGGTCCTCATAGCGTGACCAGAGGTTGGCTTTCTCGTCTGTAGCCATGGGTCTCACCCTATACTCCCCTCAAAGCGTGCGCATTAGAGACAAATATGTGTTTTACAAGAGAAACTGACGCCACCTCTGCTGGTGCACCCTCCGACCTCTGCACTTCTAGCTCTCCTCCTCGTCCCTGTCTTATGGGACACACTCTTTTAGACATTACCTCCCAACCTGACAATCTCCTGGCTCCTACCTTCACACCTGTACACCTCTACCCTCTGAGCACCGAGGAAGCAAAGACCCCTCTGGTTACCAGGACCCAGAATGACAAAGAATGACAGCATGAGGCTCGTTCCGGCCGTGAAGGCTCCTCCCATTGCCCGAGACTCACTGGCGGGGCCGACCACACTCAGGTTGCCCGGTGTCTGTGCTCACTCAAAGCCTGGTCCATGGGCGTTCCCGACCCCCGAGGGCTTGCCGGACCTCTTCCCCCTTGGATGCCCTCTTCTATTCTGCGTGTCCTTGAAGTGTGTTTCTGAGCTTGATTGGGATCTGTGTTCTTCTCAGGCTCTGTTACTCACCTTGAGCCAAGCCGTCTACATCTCTGGTGGCAGCTCCATCCGTATTCTGGGTCTTGGCATCCTGGGTCTGGACATCCCATAGTTACCTCAAATCTTGACATGTCCAAAATGGAATCAGTCCCCTTTTGCCAAAGTCTGCTCTTCTCTTGCTTTCCTGCTTTCACTTACCTATGGCCACTGACATAACAGGCACACAGGCCCCCAGCCCAGACACGGGCTCATCACAGATAGTCCTTTCTCCTTCACCTCCAACCTCCAGTAAGTCACTCATCTTAATTATATTTGTACCATATCTCTTCTGCACCCTCCCTTCCATTTCTTCTGCCCTTGATTGGTTCCGGATGGCATCACTCCTTGCTTGCATTATTGCGATTGCTTCTGAGCTGGTCTCCTTATAAAAGCAACCCCCCCATGGGGCACCTGGGTGGCTCAGTCGGTTAAGTGTCTGACTTCGGCTCAGGTCACGATCTCATGGTTTGTGAGTCGGAACCCCGCGTCGGACTCTGTGCTGACAGCTCGCGGAGCCTGGAGCCTGCTTCGGATTCTGTGTCTCCTCCTCTCCTTGCCCCTCCCCCCACTTGTGCTCTGTCTCTCTCTGTCTCTCAAAAAGAAATAAATGTAAAAAAAAAAGCAAAAAAAAAAAAAAAAGCAACTCCCCCCTCCCCATCAAGTGGATATCCATGAGTAAGTGTCCCACTTAATAGATTGTAAGTTTTGTGGACACAGGGAACTTATTTGCTGACCAGCATAATAAAGATAATGCCTCCCTCCAGGGTAAAAGCTGGGTAAACTTGCTTATAGCCCTATAAAAATTGGGGGATCTTTAAGCTCAGGGTTTCTCAGCTGTGGTGCACACCTGCTGCATCCTCAGCATTCACAAGTGCCAGTCTGTTTTGTCCTTGTGGGGCACATGAGAGGCAAGTGAAAACCACAGGAGCGTGAAGCCCGGACGGCTTGCTGTGCCTTGAGTAATAAGCTCCTTTGTCTCTGGTCCAGGCATCTCATGTCATCTGGCAGCATCCACAATACTGTGGTAGGCTTACTTGCTAGCTTGCAAGTGAGATAAAAACTCAGACTCTTAAGCCACGCTTGACATAAGTTTGACATGAATGTAGAAAAGCACATTCATTTAATTGATGGGTTCTGTATTGTTTAGATTCCCACTAGTATATGACGAACTAAGTCAACAGGGCATTCAGGTTTAAATTCTCCGGACACTGCACTCTGCAGTTCCAGTTTCTTATGCTGCCTTTCAGAATCGTTGGTACGTGGGGAGCCCAGGTGACTCAGTCAGTTAAGCCTCGGACTTCGGCTCAGGTCATGGTCTGACGGTTCATGGGTTCAGGCCTAGCATTGGGCTCTGTGCTGACAGCTCGGAGCCTGCTTCGGATTCTGTGTCTCCCTCTCTCTCTGCCCTTCCCCTGCTGTCTCTCTCTCTCAAAAATAAATAAACATTAAAAAAAAAAAAAAAAAGAAAAGAACTGCCGGTATGTGATTCTGACCTGTAGAACAGAACCCAGGGAAGAGGTCAAACACTTTCGCTTTGAAATGTCATCTCAAATGTAGGACTGAACTGCAGAATATATTTAGAATACTCTATTCTGGCGAATTTATGTGGTTATACATTTGCCAGAGGGCAGAGTCCAAGGCAGGTGAGCTGTTTTGCAAAGAAAGGGACTATGTTGTACTTGAAGCACAGTAGGATATGTGGCCAGGATGGCGAACACCTCACCAATCCTGTAGTGCAGGGAACAGTGGAAGGGACTGGGGAAGTCGGTGTAGGAGCTGTATAGACGATCTCATTGAATATTCCAAGATCTGTCAAAGGTGAGAGGTATCAGATTTGGCTCCTGAGTATGGAACCTGATCCAAAGAATGTGAGCACCAAAGAGATCTTTTTTTTTTTTTTTTTTTTTTTCAGTTCGGTCAATGGGATAGCCTCAAATTGAAATTGGTTGTCTCAACGAATGGTGCTTTCCTTACCACGGGAAGGGGTGGAACGACTTAAGGAGCCAGATGATTGCACTGGATACATTCTAAGATGTCCTAGGAGTTGAAGAGAGCTTAATGCAAAGTAATTGTTTTTGTGGACTTAATACCTATAATATCTCTGTCCATATAACTGATATATTTTATCCACTGCCTCGATAAACAGAAGAGGTTCTTTCTGTTGGAATTTGCTTAATCCACTGACAGACGGTTTTGTTGACAATGACTGTTGCTTGTCTCTGACACTATTTCTACATGATATAACCATGCAGCCATGGTGTCTGCCCCAGCCACAAAACAGAAGGCTCTTGTTGCTCTGCCCACTCCCCAGTGAGACAACAATCGTTACTCATGGACAATGTAATTGACCATTTTGTGCATACCAGGCACTGAACTATGTATTTTTTTATGCTGGGCCCCATTTACTTGTCACAATACCCTGTAAGGTGGGTGTAGCGTGAGTCCCTTCGTGTGGTTGACTCAAAGTCATGCAACTTAAGGACCAGAGGGGAGTTTGGGCCCCGGACAGTCTTAGCTCCAAGCCAGTGCTCTTACCAGCTACACATTGAAAATTTAGGCAAAATCAGATGTGGAGAGCAAAAATCTTGCAAGTTGTTAAAAGGGCATGAAACGTGGTAGTTTCCCTAAGGTGTTGGAGGAGAAGATTCACGTGCTTTTCCTTGGATATGAAAAGAACCCAAGCGCTGTTTGTTCATTCGTCTCAATGATGATGTTAATGCTGCGACTTTGCAGGTTATTTTAGGAGATGAAGTATTTCACCACATGGACAGTATGGGAACATTTTTTTTTACATTGTTTTTTTTGGCTGACACTCTTTTGAACTTGGCTGCTCAGTGGGGAATAAGTAAGTTTGAAAAAGCTAAAGATTTCTAAATACAGTTAAAAACATGTACACTTGACGCCTGGGGAAAATCTTTTTCATGGTATTTAAAGGTTTTCAGTCATATAATGCGATTATGCTACAGTTATGTAATATTTTAGGACTCTTCAAAGCTAGATGTGTTGCAGTTCTGTCTCTGGACTGGGCACTCCAGGGTCAAATTAAAAGTGGGCCTTTAAAAAAAATTGCAATGCTACATTTTCAATGTGAAAAAGTCATTAAATAAAGTTGGCTTTGAAAGGGGAATAGCCTTCCATGAACTTAACGATATTTTCGAAACCGTTGAAAACCATTTGGCCCAGATGGCTTATCCTTGGGGTTGGCAAACGGAGGCCAGATAGTAAATAATTCAGGCATTGTCTTTGGGCATACAGCCTTTGTCGTAACCATTTAATTCTGTCATCCTAGAGTGAAAGTGGCCATAGACAGTTCAGAAACAAATGAGTGTGGTTATGTTCTGACAAAACTCTACATAGGGGCGATGAACATAACTTTCATATATTTTCCCGTGTCACAAAACATGGTTCTTTCCTTTGACTTTTGTCAACCATTTAAACATAAAACTCACCCCTCGCACACAGGCCATACAAAGACAGGCGGAGGGCTGGGCGTGAACTTTGGGCTGTGGTTTGCTGATCCTAGCTTAACCTGCCTTCAGCCTGGCTGCAACACATAGAACGAGAATAGCTCTTGAGAGCCAGCAAGTGAGGCTGGTGACATTGGTGTTGGCACATTCCCACCTCTACTTTCTGCATCCTGTCTCCATTCCTGTACCTCCCAAAGATTACTTGCCTCCAGTCTGGAGAGTTTAATACACGCAGCATACGCACCAGCTGCTTTAGTGACTATAGCTACCCATACACCCCTGTTGGTACCGAGACAAGTGTCATTACCTTTTCTCTAACTCTGTCAGTTGTCTTCACAGGAAACGATTCCGGGATTGCTATTGAGTTTTCCTCAAGCCGGGCTTAGTTCAACCTGCAAGGCTTTGATGGCAAAAACAAACTGTTCCGTTTTTCCATCTGTTCACAGATGCTGTTCACTATTGACACAAAGCCTAGTAAGATGGATATTCCATTACTTCTTCTTGGAAGACAGAATCCGCCCCCCCCCCCCAACCCTTGCAGTTAAGTAGAGGCTATGTGACTGGTTTCAGCCAATGGAATGCAGACAAAAGCAATGTGTGCAGTATGCATGTCTGACTCTTAAAACATCCCAAGCTATCTTTCATATCCTCTTCTTCCCTCTTTCGTCCACCTAGCCAAAAGGTAAGATGGGAGAGATGCTGAAGCCCCTCAATACGAGGAGTCACAAAAGAGAGAGGAAGCCGCTCAGTAGGGCGACGTGATCAACAATGGATATTGATTAAGAAACGAACTGTTACTGTTTCGAGATACTGATTGGGGGGTTGTTTGTTAGAGCAGCTATCACTAATTATCCTGATGAATGTTGTTTCGCTGTATCGCCCAAAGCTTTCATTCAACTTCTCTTTGTCTTTGATGGAGTTTATTGACAACCTCCTGTATTGCAACAATTGCACATTTGCGGCTCCTGATTATAACAGCAAGGAGATTGTTATGAAAGTTCACAAAACCCAGCAATCACAAGCCTGGGAATTTGTCTCGGAAAAATAAACATTTATATGCAGGTAAACACCTGTATAGGATGGTTCATAAGTAGCTTTACTTGTGATAGCTCCAAACAGGAAACAACGGAAATATCCCTCCATAGATGAATGGTTTAAAAAAAATGGTACTTTCATACCAGAGAATGCTACTCAGGAATTAAAGAAAACAAACTATTGGATTCAAGACCTAAATGTGAGACCTGAAATCATAAAACTCCAGAAAGGAAATATAGATAGTGATCCCTTGGAAGTCAGCCTTAGTAACATATTTATGGGTATGTCCCTTTAGGCAAGGAGAATAAAAACAAAAATAAACTATTGGGACTACACCAAAATAAAAAGATTGTGCAGAGGGGTGGCTCAGTTAGTTGATCATCCAATTCTTGATTTCGACTCAGGTCATGATCCCGGGGTTATGGGATTAAGCGCCATGTCAGACTCTGTGCTGAGCATGGAACCTGTTTAAGATTCTCTCTCTCTCTCCCTCTGCCCCTCTTCTCTGCTTGTGTTCTCTTTATCTAAAATGAAAAAAAAGAAAAGAAAAAGATTTTGCATAGAGAAGGAAATCATCGACAAAATGAAGAGACAACCTACTGAATGGGAGATGATATTTGCAAATGATAAATCCAACAAGGAGTTAATATACAAAATATTTTTAGTAAACAATTATAAGTACAAAACTTATACAGCTCAACACCAACCCCCCAATAATCTAATTAAAAATGGACAGAGGATCTGAATAGACATTTTCCCAAAGACATACAGATGGCCAACAGACATATGCAAAGTTGTTCAATATCACTAATCATCAGGGAAATACAAGTCAAAACCAGAATGAGATCTCAGTTCACACCTGTCAGAATGACTAGAATAATTAAAAAAAAAATAAATAACAGGTGTTGATGAGGATGTGGAGAAAAGGAAACCCTCATGCACTATTGGTGGGAATGTAAGTTGACACAACCACTGTGGAAAACAGTATGGAGGTCCCTCAAAAAATTAGAAATAGAAATACCATATAATTCAGTAATTCCACTACTGGGTACCTATCCAAAGAAAATAAAAACATGAATTCAAAATGATGCATCTTTATGTTCATTGCAGCATTATTTATAATAGCCAGGATATGGGAGCAACCCTTGTGTCCAGTGACAGATGACTAGATAAAGAAGATGTGAGTATATAGTACTCAGCCACAAAAAAAGAATGAGATCTTGCCATTTGCAAAAACACTGATGGACCTAGAGGATGTTATACTAAGTGAAAGATGTCAGACAGAGAAAGACAAATACTACGTGATTGCATTTTGATGTGGAATCTAAGGATCAAAACAAATGAGCGAACAAGGAAACAAAACAGAGACAGACTCAAATACAGAAACAAACTGGTGGTTGCCAGAGGGGAGCAGTGGGGAGATGGGCAAAATATGTGAAGGGGCTGAAGAGGTACAAACTTGCAGTTGTAAATAATTAAGTCATGGAGATGAAAAGTACAGACTAGGGAATGTAGTCAATAATATTGTAATAAGGTATGGTGATAGATAGTAACTACGCTTGCCATGGTGAGCTTTGCATGATGTATTCAGAAAAATACACCAAAACATACTGATACATGCCATGGCTTGGATAGATCTCAAGGGCATTGTGCAGAATGAAAAAAAACAAAAACAATTTCAGAAGGTCACATACTGTGTTACTCCATTTGCATAAAACGTTGGTGTAATGAAAAAATTACAGAGATGGAAAACAGATTGCTAGTGGTTGACAGAGGACAGAGAGGGTGAGGGCTGGGGTGAGAGGGTGTGTGACTTCCTGACTAGCGTGTGGGAGCCCTTGGACGTGATGGGATCGTTCTGTATCTTGATCGTGGTGGTGATTGTATGAATCCCCACACGTGATAAAATCCACAGATCCACACACATACGTCGTACCGATGTCCATTTCCTATCAAATTATGGAAGATGAAGTCGCTGAAGGAAACCAGGTTTTCAGGCTCTTACTGCAACTTTTTATGAATCTGTAATTATTGCAAAACTACCATCGATGAAGCCCTTACTCTATGTCGGGGTCCAGGCATTTTTCCTGTGCCATCTCAGTCCTCATAACATTAGGAGGTGGGTATTTTTATCCTCATTTTACAGATCTGGAAACTAAGGAATTAACAGATGAAATCACATGAAGAAGCCCACACAACTAGACACTAATTTAGGAACGAGGAAGGCAAGTTCGTTTATGTGCACCCACAAATGCCGTTCCTCACACCTACTCGTACATCTACTCCGCGTTTTCTCGAGAGTAGCGCCCTATCACTTTAGTGCCACTTGGTAAATGGCCATTATTTTGATAAGAACGCAGAAGAAAGATACTGGACCTTGAAATGTTTTTCTGGCAGGTAGCTGGGTTAGATGACACCTAAGTTTACAAAAATGAGCGGCCAAAAAGCATCAGATCCCGAATGTCCCCATGACTAAAACATCCCTGAAGGAAAACTGAACACAACTGCTTACCCAGATCTAACAATGTTCGTTAAGTACTTACGGCCCAGCTTCCCTGTGGGTCTGCACGTTCTGAATTTCCTACCCTGGCATGGAAACGATTTTATTTTTGTTTTATTTTGCTGGTTACCTTTTACATCCAGGAAAGCATATAAATCCATTTCCCCCATAACGTTACACGGAAAGATTCTGGGACTTCAAAACAATTTCGTCTATTTGCTTACTCTGCCTTTGGCACGCTGACCTTGCAATTCCTCAAGTGTGCCAAACTCAGTACTGCCACAGGATCTTTGCACTTCCTCTTCTCCCTGGCGCACTCTTCCAATGGATCATCACACGGCAATTTCTCTGGCTTTAACGGGGCCCCTCCTCAAATTTCTTCTTCCCAGAGAAGTTGTTCCTCAAATATAATAAATGTATTTATTTTTTAAATTTCTGTTTATTTATTTTGAGAGAGAGAGAGAGAGAGAGAGAGCATGCACAAGTGAGAGTGGGGGAGGGGCAGAGGGCGAAGGAGAGAGAGAATCCCAAGCAGGCTTCATGCTGTCAGCACAGAGCCTGATGCGGGGCTTGAACCCACAAACCGTGCGATCATGACCTGAGTTGAAATTAAGAATCAAACACTTAACCAGGGAGCCACCCAGCCGCCCCTGTGATAAATGTATTTAAAGTAGCCTCTTTACTATTATCTCTGTCCTCTGGTTCTTATATAGTTTTTGTTGTTGTTGTTGTTAACACTTATCACTATTTGAAATTACACTCTGCATTATTTGTCACTTGTTTATTATCTCTCTCAATAAAATATAAACTCCTCACAGGGCAATCATCTGTTTTCATTCACTGCTGTACCCTCAGCATCTAGAATATTTTCTGGCCCATCGTAAGCTCTGTGTTTTACCTGAATGAACAAGTGAATAAGTGCTGTGCCCACCAGAACTTGTCCCTTCACTCCAGCCAGGGGATTACACTTCTCTTTACCCACCAGCCCCAGGCTCAACGTGTTCGAGATTTGGTTATTGTCTTTATAAGAGACCCGTGTAGACTTCTGAGCTAGATATGGTTTATTTTCCAGGTTGTCCTTTTACTTAGCGTCCTGTGTGCTTCCTGAGTCATCTCTGTGGGTTCTCGGCCTCAGGTTTCATTTGGGTCTTTTCTGCCCATTCTATTTCTCCAGGTTTAGGTCCTTTGCTGCTAATTCTGACCCTTCAAGACCGGCTAATGGCTGGTCTCCGGACCAAGGCTGGCAGTGACCTTTAGGACCAGAAGAAATCCTCTCCCTCTGCTCTGTGTACCTGTTGACAGTTTAGTGTGGTCCTGTCCACCATCTTGAACCCCCAGCTTTCATTCAAATGCTCAGCCCAGCTTTTCCTTCCAGGTCTACCCTGCCCACCCCTCAGCGGACTCTCCCCTCCCATCTTGACACTGCCCCGTGCTGGAGAAAAACTCCCAGAGGGGCTTTATTGAAATGGGATTTGGGCTGTAAACCAGAAAACTTAGTATCAGAGCAGCAGAAACACTGCACACAAAAATAATGACTTTATCACGTGTCATCTTCTCTCAAAGTTCCTTTTGCTGTTTGAAACTGAACCCATCACGAGGCCGGTAGAGACTTAGCCCGTCACATGTCAAATGTAATCGTTCCAAGTAACTGAGGCGGGAAACGTACCTGAGGGATACTTAGATGATGACATCCAGATCTGAACACCGGCCCCACCCTTCAAGCCTCCTGCGCTCACCAGCCTTCACAATTCATTGCCTTGAAACCAAAAATCTCGAGCCTTCCAAGCCCAGGCTTCTTACGTTGAAATTTTCCTTGGAACGTTTGCAGCAACCCGAGGCTTCCTTCTTGGGGTGTACGTGTGAATAGAAGCACTGTGCCGGGCTGGCACACTGTGGCATTATGGGTACCTCGGACAACCGTAGGGCATTATAATGACGGGAGATAGAAATAAAATTAGGCCAATGAAATAAAAACACAAGGATGGTGATGTGGACCACCCTCTTGTCATTACACAAGAAAAGCAAGTGTGTGAAATGTGCCGGACACATGTTTATCTCCTACACCTTCCCCGCAGCTCTTTCCAGGGCTCTCCAGGCCTCACGGACCAGCTTGCGTTTGCTCTTGGTCACAAGGGTAAATCCCGATGTAGTTATTCTTACTGTTGGAGCATTCTGTCCACCTTGACAATATAGAAGTTAAAGCTGTCACGATGAAATAAAGGAACACAAACAACGACGGGGTGAAATTATTGTACCTCACGTACAGCCAGTGTGTGAAGCGCCTGGCTATCAGCTGGTTTTTCAGAACTGGGCTTTTAAAACCCTAAGTGGTGAAAGCTTACCATGCTTCTACCTTAAATTAGGTAACTAACAGTTAAGTGATACTGCCTGCTTACGTGCCTTAAAACATAAAATTGCTGTGAAGTTGTGGCAGTCTCTGAGTCTCAGCTCCCATTTCCATGAACGCTATCGCAGCAAATAAGTGTCCGCGTGTCCCAAACAAGCAACGGGGGAAAAGCCCTTGCCATTTTTGCTACTTTTCTTTACACCTACCACAGGATTTTATCTGACATCCAGCTCTTCCTGCTATCAGGGGAAAACTCACAGGAAAATCACAATCCACTTTGTAGTATTTATTTCTTTACCTACTTGATGTTTATTTTTGAGTCAGAGAGACAGAGACAGAATGAGTGAGGTAGGTGCAGAGAGAGAGAGGGAGATACCGAATCCAAAGCAGGCTCCAGGCTCCGAGCCGCCAGCGTGGAGCCCGAGGCGGGGCTCGAACTCGTCAACTGCGAGATCATGACCTGAGCCGAAGTCGGATGCTTAACCGACGGAACCACCCAGGTGACCCTGTAATTTATATTTTTAAAGGTGATTTTCATTTCATACTGCAGTGCATGTATCTATCTATCTACCTATCTATTTATTTACTTACTTATTTACCTTAATCTGTACAGTGAATATGGAGAAATGAGTAGGTGAAAGGTATAAGAAGTAGAAGTCTATATGTCATAAGTTAGGCGCTTATTAGGCATAACAGATGAACCAAAATACGTGTTTTTATTAGGTAGTATTGAATGGTCAAAGGAACAGAATGGGAAGAAGAAATAAAAAATGGTACAACTTCTGCTTCCAGGAAAGTGGAGTAAATGAATTTTTCCCTGCTCTCCTTCTAATTCAGCCACACCCAGGACATTAGATATAAAACAGGCGTGCGCAGGTCCTGAAATGTGGAGAGCAGGCGGCAGATCAGGTAGGGTCCTCAGGACTGAGGAGCCACACAGAGGTGAGTGCCTGTGTTTGTTTTGTGCTGTTATACATCCCAGACTGAGAACAGAAGATGAAACCTGGCATGGCCAACAGGCAGACCAAAAAAGCCTCTAGACGAGCCTGCTCTCTCGAGCCAAAGGAGAAGGAAAGGAGTTGCTTAGCAAAACAGAAAACTTTTAGAAAATAGCAAGACTCCTTAAGCCAACTCCCTTCGCCTCACCCCCCACGAAGACTGAGTGTGGGGTATAAACCTCCACCCTGGCTGTGACAGGGCACAGAGGCCCCTCCTCCATCAGGGTCCCGTCATAGAAGGAGCCAGGTGACAAGGAACCCACCCACTGTGGTCTCAGTGAGCCCCCCTCTCCAGGGAACCTGGTCTTCCACCCCCATTGTAGTAATAAGGCCAAGAAGACTACCCTTCACCCCACACGGTGTCAGTGGGACTGCCCCTCCTCCCTTCAGCAAGGGGAAATTAGTAGGAGGCCACCTGGGGAGACTGAACTCTCTCTCTCAGCTCAGCGTTAACCAGGATTCTCCCCCTACCCCAGCTACCACCATAATGGAGGCCCAACTGGGAAACTGGACTTTCACCTGTGGTTGGCTTTAATGAGGTAGAGTGGTATTAGAGGAAGTCTCATGGAATACAAAATCTAAATGAGATCCATAGCCTTATAATATTCAAAATGACCATGTTTCAAGAAAAAAAAAATCACTTGTTATTCCAAGGACCAGGATGATGTCAATCCGAATGAGACAAGTCAATCAACAAATGCCAACAGATTTGACACAGACTGTCTAAACAAAGCTCTCCAAACAAACAAACAAACAAACAAATGGTTTTAAAAAAGGACTCTTGAAATATTAAGAAGGGAGAGAAGGCAAAAATACAAAAATATGGATAAATACAAATAGATCCTGCTTCTTGCGAGTATTCTTATGTTTGATTAGCTGAAGCAAAACCTATAACCATGAATATGGCTCTCAATGGCTGTAGTAGAAAGCAAGGCAGTTGTAAATGGGGGAGGGTAGCGGGTTAGAAAAGGAAGTAAGGTTTCAATAGTTCACTTAAATGGGTAAAATTCCTGTATCACTAGACTTTAATAAGTTATATGTATTTAATGCATACCTAGAGCAACCCTTAAGAATGCCACACAAAGAGATACACTTGATAACACTGTAGATAAATCTGAATGGAATTCTAAAAAATGTCCAATAATGCCAAAAAAGGCAGGAGAAAGAAAACAGGCAAACAAAAATCAGACAGCACAAGCGAAACAAAGAATAAAATGGCAGAATTAAGCTTTAACATATCCATAATTAATAACGGCAAATAGTCTGAATACACCAATTAAAAAAACAGGGGTTGGCTGAAGGGATCAAAATATGACCTAGCTATACGCTGTCTACAAGAAACTCAGTTCAAGTATAATGATACACGTAAGTTGAATTGGAAGGATGAAAAATGATACACTGTGCAAAAATTTAATCGAAAGAAAGCAGGAGTAGTCATATTAGTGTCAGATAAAATGACTGCCAAGCAATACCCAGGACAGAAAGGGACATGACATAATAAAATGATCAGTCCCCCAGAAGGATACAGCGATTGTAATGTGCACAACTAAAACCAGACCTGCAAACCATGTGAACGAAAATCTCATAGAACTGAAAGGAGAAACAGAAAATCCACAATTATAGCTGGAGAGCTTGGCATCCCTCTCTCAATAGGTGATAACACAATGACCAGAAAATCAAGGATATAGAAGAACATAGCAATACCATCAACAAACAATAGACATTTATACAATGTTCCACCTAACAACAGGAGAATACACATTCTTTTCAATAGGGCAGGGACCATATACCAAGATAGTTTATATCCTGCGCCATTATACAAACCTTGACAAATTTGAAAGCATTGAAATCATACAGGGTATATTTTCTGTCAATATTGAAATCAAACTAGAAATTAATAATAGAAACATTACAGAAAAATCTCCAAACACTTGGAGTCAAAGAGAATGGGTCAAAGATAATATATGAAGAGAAAACAAACAAACATGCACACAGACATTGAACGAAATTTATAAAGTTAAATTTTAAATTTATAGATTTAAATTTAAATCTAATGTTCTAGAAACTAGAACACAATAAACACAAAGCTGAAGGAAGGAAATGATAAACATAAGAGTAAAAATCAATGCAACTGAAAAGAGAAAAACAGTGAAGAAAAAAAATTTGTTCTTGGTAAAGTTCAATAAAATTGGCAAAGTTCTAACAGAACTGGCTGAAGAAAGAGAGAAAGAAACCACTAATCAATCTCAGAGGAATTATGAATGAAAAAGGAGGTATTGCAACAAACCCCACCAAAATGAAGATACATAAGGGGATAATAGTCCAAGCAATTCTACACCCATAAATTTGCCAACCTAGATGAAATGGGACCAATTCCTTGAAAAATATAATCTATAACTTACCTAATATGAAACATTATTTGGTTATTCCTATAACTATTAAAGAAGTTGAAGTTATAATTAAAAATCTCCCAAAAAATAATTCTCCAGTGCCATATGGTTTTCTGGAGAATCCCTCCAAATATTTGACAACCTTATACGAACCTTATACAATCTCTTCCAGAAAACAGAAGAACCAGACAGAGACAATATAAAGCGAGAGAAAATTACAAATCTGTATCACTCATGAATACACACGCAAAAATTCTAAGCAAATAATTAACAAACAAAATTCAGCAATATGTAAAAGGAATTATACACCCTGACCTAATGGAGTTTATTACATGGATGCAAGATTTCAGTTTTGAAAAGCAATCAATATTACCCACCTTATTACCAGGCTAAAGAAGAAAGATCATATAACCCTCTCAATTGAAGTAGAAAAAGCATTTGACAAAATTCAACATCAATTACTGATTACAACTCTCAGGAAAACATGAATAGAGGGGAACTTCCCCGACTTGATAAAAGAGTGTTTATAAAAAGCTTACAGCTGACGTCATACTTAATGGTGAAAGACCGAATGCCTTCCATCTGGGATTGGAAATAAGACAAGCATGTTTGATCTCACCACTGCTATGCAACATTACAATAGAAATTTGAGCAAGCATAATAAGACAAGGAAAAAAAAAAACGCCTATAGGTCAGAAAGGAAGAAATAAAGCTGTAGCTATTTGCGGAAGAGATGATAGTCTATGTAGACGATTGCAAGGATTCTACAAGGCTCAATTTAATTCGGTAAGGTCACAGACTACAAGGTCAACATATAAAAGGTCACTAAATTTTTATATCATAGCAATAAACACATGGAAACTGAAGTACTACAACACCATTTAAAATTACTCAAAGGAAATGAAAAGCTTGGGTATAAATTAACAAAACACGTATAGGACTTGTATGCTGACAGCTACAGAATGCTGGTAGGAGAAATCAAAGATCTAAATAAACGGAAAGATGTTCTGTGTTTATGGATTAGAAGACTCAACATAGCAAAACATATGAATTCTCCCCAAACTAGTATACACATTGCAATTCCTATAAAAATATATCAACAAGGATTTTTTTAAATATCCCTTTTTTGCTGTTGATATAGTTGGTATTATTCCAAAATATACATACACAGAAAGGCAAAGGAACTAGAATAGCTGAAAGAACTTTGAAAAAAAGAAGTGGAAAGAATGATTTCGATTTCAACACTTGGCAGTGATCGGAACAATATGGTCATAAGGTATTGGCGAAGGGATACAGACATAGATCCACGGAACAGAACAGGGAATCCAGAAATAGTCACATGCAAGTATCATCAACTCATTCTTTGGTTTTGTTTTGTTTGCTTAAAATAATGCGAAAACAATTCAGTGGAAGAATAATCTTTTCAGGGCGCCCGGGGGACTCTGTCTGTTAAGCGCCCAGCTTTTGATTTTGGCTCAGGTCATGATCTCCTGGGTTTGAGCCCCATGTCAGGCTCCATGCTGGGCACCGACCCTGCACGGGATTCTGTCTCTCCCTCTCTCCCTGTCCCTTCCCCACATGCACACTTGCATGTGTGCGCGCTCTCTCTCTCTCTCAAAATAAATAAACAAACTTAAAAAAAGAATAGTCTTTTCAGCAAGCTGTGTGAGAGAATTATACATGCGTATCTAAAAATAAATACAAAGGTAATTTTTAAAATTTAAATTCTAATTAGTTAACATGCGGTACAATATTAGTTTCCGGAGTTGAATTCAATGATTCATCACTTACACACAACACTCAACAAAAACCTTTTTTTAATTTAAAAAGTTAACCCCGACCTAAACTTCACCTGTTATACAAAGGTTAACCTCAAACCGATTATAGATTCTTCCTGCCATCCCCATGGGTATGCTGGGAGCACTTTAAGAAGGAGCCTTTTCTCAATTAAGTGACCCCTCAGGCTTATCTCCTTCTCTTCTTTCCAATCTTGGTTGATTTCTGCCAACAAGCAGAAGGATCATAATAAGGTGAAAAAGGAATAGCTTGTTAGCTGAGTCTTAATGGGAGAGAATTGCTATAACCATGGATGATATGTGAGCTGATTTAACACCACAAGAATCAAAGGACTTGTAACTGATGCCCCAGTGAAGAGGAAGGAAACGTTGTTCATGTCATACTTCCTGCTAAAGGCCACCTCCTGCCAAAGAGCCCGCAAGGGTATGACCCAGGACAGCCTGGGGAAAGCCAGACCCTTGTCAAATACAGAGACCCTATTCTTGAGGAGCCAGCGCCTTGCAGACTTCATACAATACTGAAGGAGCACAGCTTTTGAAATTCTAGCCCCTCATGATTTGGACAGTATTTTGAGACGTAAAAATTAAGTTGAGGGGCACCTGGGTGGCTCAGTGCATTGGATGTCTGACCCTTGGTTCCAGGTCAGGTCACGATCTTGAAGTTTGTGAGTCTGAGCCTGAGTTGGCCTGTGTGCTGACTGTGTAGAACCTGCTTGGGATTCCCTCTCCCCTCCTCCCCCCTCCCTCTGCCCCTCCCCTGCTTGTTTGTTGCCTCTCTCTCAAAATAAATAAATAAACTTAAAAAAGAATTTTAGTTGAAAGTCCCCGGTCCTTAAAGTCTAAACTCTGAGTAATTGTAAATTGAAAGGCAAAAAAATTACTTGAAATTAGTAGCAGAAATAGATCATGATTAGAACTGCCGTCTACTGAGCACTCCACCAAAAACGTTATGGAATTGGTCCAATTATTATTGCTATCTTATGGAGAAAACCGAATAACTTGCCCCAGGTCAGAGGGGAGTAAGTAGAGAAGCAGGACTTGAACTTAGGGCCACCCCTTCTCCTCACCACTGATGGGGACCGCCAGAAGCAACCTTTCCCCGTGCAAAACTGTGTGGGCAGTGAATGGAGGCAGACCTAGAAACCCTAAGAACTATACTTCTCAGATTTTGTATTTCATACACCAACATGAAAAAAAAAAAAAAAAGAAAAAAGAAAGGGGAAACCAATATACAGTTGCTAGTATTTACGGTGCCAAGAAAAAATAGTTTTAAAAACCGCCATTTATTTTCACCACTATTTCATAAAAGAAAGGATATTTTAATGTCAAAATGTGTGAGAAGGTTATAATTTTAGAATAAAAGCGTCCTTTAAGTTGAAGAAACTTAATTTTGTGAAAACCTTATTGCAGTATTTTAATTTTTCTTTTTCTCTCTCTTTTTTTTTTTATTTGACTAAAATCGGTAAAAATGGGGGTGCCTGGGTGGCTCAGTCGGTTAAGCGTCCGACTTCGGCTCAGGTCATGATCTTGCGGTTTGTGAGTCTGAGGCCCGCGTCGGGCTCTGTGCTGACAGCTTGGAACCTGGAGCTGCTTCGGATTCTGTGCCTCCCTGCCTCTCTGCTCTTCCCCCACTTGTGCCCTGTCTCTGTCTATCAAAAATAAATAAATGTAAAAAAAAATTAAATCAGTAAAAACGTTGTCACAGATCATCACAGGTCTACGGACTGCATTTGGAAAAAAAGCAGTTCAAAGATAATGGAGAAATTCACGATGAAAGATACAGAGAATCTGATCAAGACAAGGACAGAAACAACTCAGCAGTTTTGTCTGGTTAAGAGTTGGCCCAGTTCTTCTCTTTGGAGCCATAGAAGATAATATCTCTCTAGCCCGTAGAATCTTTTCACATGATCCCTTGAAGCATCTTATCTTGACCATCGGGAATACTCTGGGCACAGAAAAACAGGAAACGTTTCACCTTGTTCCTAGTCATGGACTTAATTCTGAACTGGACGCTTTAACTTTTTCAAACCAAATTCATCTTGCTCTTTATTTTCACAGTCTCTAATTTTTGCTCATTTTCCTGTTTCATGTTGTTCTTTAGAATTCAATGGCCAGGTCTTCCCATCTAGGGAAGGTCCTTCCCATCTAGGACCTTGACTCCCTCTCCACCATAATTCAGATTGCCCTACAGGCTCGAATGTTGTAGATTGCTCTGGGTACACCATGCCTCTCAACTCGACTATTCTAGGAATCCTTTTCCTAGGACCACACCCTTGACAGGCAGCTTCTCCACCTGTTTGACTTCTGTTTCACAAGAAGGAAACAGACAATAACACAAGCTTATCCATATCTTATACAAATACCGTGTAATGTACAGTTTAACATAAAAGCATGCGTAGGGGACATCTACTGTTTTTACTTGCAAAGCATTCCTCACTCCTCCTTTTGAGAGCAGCACTCCAATTTCACTCTGACAGATAATCCACATTCCCCTGAAAATAAACTGGGAGGACCTGTCATTCAAGAGGCTTGTTACCCCCATCCCACATGTCCAGAGGTTGGCACAAAACCCATGTGAAGCTGATCAGATTCTCTACCGGGGACTTAGAATTCGAAAATCTGACCTAGTGGCACGGGACAGATTAATCTGCTGAACCATTTCTAATCACGGCACCTTGAAGAGATTGCATTTTGTTTATGAACTGTCAGTTCTCAGAGCTGCCCTGTTTCCTATTTGTTTCTTCGTTTCGTCTTTTTTTTCTGTTCTCTGCTGTTCTATAATCTTCCAGTTAGTCCACCCCCTTCTCCTCTGACCCTTTTTTTCGTTCTTAAGTTAATCGGGATCTTACAATCAGTTGCTAGCAATCAAGTAGCCCAGCAGATACACTTTGCTTATTCCTCAAAATAGTCATAATAAAACTTGCTAAGGTTTATTGAGGCCTTACCAGACAGGCATTGTGCTGAGTGTTTTGTATGCTTCTTGCTCTCCACAATGACCTCGGGAGGTGGCAACGAGTATCCTTGACATTTTACTGGTGAGTAAATTAAGGTTTGGAGAGAAGAAGTAGGTTACCTGCGATTGCAAGGCTATGATGTAGAGGAGATGGGGTTGAACCCCGGGTCTGTCTGACCTCTCACTGCCTCTAATCGTGACAAGTGTGCTTCGTGTTGATTTTAGGGCGTAAGCACGGATCTTCTCAGCAAAAGGTATAAAGCTTGGAGTTAATACCAACCTTTCTGATCTTTTAAAAGATAGCATTCTGAATAGTTGAAGTCTCAAGGTTTGAGACCCACACTGAGAATATAAAGTATGGAGGATCTCTTTCAAACATTGCCTTATTATTAAAGTTGCCCTCCTCCTCTAGATACATTGCATCAAGGACACATCTAGGCATCTACAGCATGCTGCAATGCTGCATGTTAGGCCAGAGGAGGGTGTAGGAGGAAAAAGGTACAGGGGAGGGTCCTGATTCTATGCAATCAACAAATGTTAATTGAGCACTTATCCTATACCATGGGTACTGCTAGGCACTAGAAGTATAGAGCAGAAAAATATCCAGCTCTTTGCAGCCCAAAGAGCTCATGGTCAAGTGGGTTAGGAGATAAATAAACAGACTAGAAGAAGATTTAATTTTCCACACTGAAAATAGTAAGTACTTCAATTTAATTACAAATCTTGATTTACATAGGTATACCGTAACGTACGCTCCGTGCATAAAATATTCAAATAAACACATCACAGTATTATATCAGCGCACAGAAAAAAAATCATTCAAACTGCAATAATCCTTCGACAGTGGCCAGAAATGGACACTACGCCCAATGTGCAGACTATACTAGAATAGTGATGTCTTACATGTTGCCAAACATAGTTTTATCAAGACAATAAAGTTGTGTTTAATGGACAAGTATTTAACACAGCTGCAGTTTTAAGATATAAATTAAAATTTAAATTAACTAACATTAAAAATTCCTTTCCTCAGTTGCATGAGCCATATTTCAAGGGTATAGTAACCACAAAGGAAATGCTTGCTAAATAGCCAAATATTTCAGTGTGCTTTACATTTTCCGATATCCCACTATATATGAATGAGCTAAATTTGAAACCCTGAGGAAGGGGAAGCTTATGTAGCTAGGAGAATTTATGTTGAAATGGAAACTTTCTATAATACAAACCAAACTAATGCTTTAACAGGATTTTTAAGACAACGTAACATGCAGATGATTTTAATTATAATTGACAGAGTTCTCTAAATTGACTACAAGGACTACAGGAATAGTTTGAAGACTGCTTTGTTGATATTGGTAGATGTAGAGCTACTTTTGAAGCTTATGCAACTCTCTTTAGAATTTTCTGTCATTACTGGGGGAATTTACTAAATGGGGGCAGTTGTTATGCTTCTGTTTCAAAGTCAAATCCATTCTGTAAATATGATGAACCAGTTTTGCCAACGTGGATGGAAATAGGAAACAACAATGATTTTGGCACTCATTTAATTTTATTGGAAAACTCAAGTATGTTTGGAACACTTTGAGTTTCTACATCTACGTTCTTCACTGCAAATTTTATGAAATTTAAAGACAGATAAAATATTTTGATGAAATTTAGCATGTGAGTTGAGAGGTGTTATATAAAAGACTGTGATATTGACTTATACTAAAAGTCTAGCTTTTATTATAAGCTAGACTTATAATAAGTCTAGCTTTCCTGACACATGGCTCCTAAAACCTTTGTAATTTTCTAAGTGATGAGAGCTATAGGGGAATCTTTTGTTTCTAGGTCCTAAAAACATTCCAGAAGGGAAAAGGTGAAGTTGTTATTCATGAGAAGCTCCTTTCCACCACCCCTGAGTTTATGCTAATGAGGTGGCTTCTGGAAAGCCCCTGAGGATGGGAGCTGGTTGTCAGGGAAACCAACCATGATTAGAGGGTTGGAGCTTTCAGTCCTACTGAAGTCTGGGAGAGGGGCTAGAAGTTGGCTGGTCACCAGAAACCACTGATGTATGTAATCAATCATGTCAACATAATGAAGACTCAAAAAAAACCTCAAAGGGATAGATTTCAGAGTTGTTCCAGGTTGATAAATACACGAAGGTGCTGGGGAAGTGCACACCTAGAGAACAACTCCACAGCCCTTCCTTGTTCTATGAATCTCTTCCATCTGAGCATCCCTGAGTGAGAGCCCTTTACGATAACCTGGTAATCTAGCAACTAAATGTCTTCCTGAATTCTGTGAGCTGCTCTAACAAATTAATCAAATCCAAGGAGGGCATTGTGGGAACCTCTGATTTATAGCTAATTGGTCAGAAGCACAGGTGACAAACTGGACTCAGGATTGGGGTCTGAAGTGGGGAGGGGCAGTCCTGTGGGACTGAGCCCTTAACCTATGGAATCGGATGCTATCTCTAGGTGGATAGTGTCAAAATTGAGTTAAATTATAGGGCACCCAGCTGATGCCGCAGAATTGTTTGACGTGTGGGAAACTCACACATCTGGTGTCAGAAGTGGAATAGTTTTGCAGCAGAGTATTGAGAAGTAGACACTTAGGAGGAGTGTTTTTTTTTTTTTCCTTTACAAATACACACTAAATTTTGAGGATTTTATTTAAAAAACCTAAAATATAGTCACGAATAACTTTCATTTTGATTATACAATGAATGATAATACTTCGGATATAGTGGATTAAATAATATGTATTACTAAAACTAATGTCATCTGTCTATTTTTACCTTTTATACTTGGCTACTAGAAAATGTAAAATTCCATGTGTGGCTGGCATTATATTTCTATTGGGCAAAGCTGCTCTAGAGTATGGAACCGGGTTAGGAACAACTTGTTAAAAATGTACCGAACAATAAGAGCTTATAAAATGGGAAACTAGATAAGGAAAGAGCCTGGAAATAAGGAGGGAGAGTTACCTGCAAGGAAAACATCTCAGGGAGGAAGCAGTGAAAATATTAAACACCGTGGAGAGGCTAATTAAGATGTAATGGAGAGGCAAAAAGAATATTCCCAAGTGCTTTACAAGGAGGACTTGCTTTTCTTAAATGGAGATCTGCTAGTTTTTCCAGACTTGCTAAGCTTGATTAGGCGGTCCTGTGTAGTGTTTGGGAGGGCTTGAGAGGTGAATTAGTGCCCCTAACAGAAGGTAAGAATTTGGTGTCTCTGTGGGGGAAACTGGGAGGGCCAGGAGAAATGTAGGAAAGGGATAAAAGAGAGAGATCAGAGGACCAGGAAGAGAGAAGAGCCAGTGAAATGTCTTGACACTAAATACCACTATCTCAGTGATGGGGACGCTGAAGAGCTCCTCAAAAGAAGAATGACTAACGTGAAATTTGATGTTATTTGGTTTGGCTCAGTATAATCTATCTCCCGTGTTTTTGCCAAATGATCAATGCATTCCAATGACCACATACGGACCTGTATGAGTGTATTTTGTATAAATAACCGAAAAGGGTTAAGTTGCAAGTATGGATTGTTGTAATGTAGAACAACATACATGGGTTGTAGAATGCCCATAGAGCTAGCTGAATGGGGCCATGAATCCAGGATCACAGTGAGCAGGGAAAGACTGGGGAGTGCTTTCTGTTCTGCAGAATGGAAATACCCAACTCCAGCCTGCTCTAGCCATCCTGTTCCAGTTAAGGCAGGGTGTGTGTGTGTAGGGGAACTGAGAGACATTTGTGAACTTCACAGTCCAGAGACGTACATGCCCTAAATATTGAAACCTAATCACAGGACTATAAATCGCTTCTCCAACTCCACACCCTACCACCAACTTACTAAAGAATTATTTATAGAAGTACCTTTTATTCAGCACATCACATCCGGCTGTCAAGGAAAAAAAAAATCGGTGTATTTACCAAAAGGCCAAAAACACAATTGGAAAAGACAGAGCAAGCATTGGAACGAGACATAGCAGAGATGGTGGAATTATCACACTGGGAATTTAAAACAAGTATGATTAATATGCTAAGGGATCTAATGGATACAGTAGACAGCATGCAAGAACAAATAGGCAATATAAGCAGAGAGATGGAAATCCTAAGAAAGAAACCAAAAAGAAATACACGAGATAAAAAGACACTATAATAGAAATGATGAATGTCTTTGACGGGCCCATTTGTAGACTGAACACAGCTGAGGAAAGAATCTCCGAGCTGGTGGATGTATCAATAGAATCCCTGAAGACTAAAACGCAAAGAGAACAAAGACTTAAACAAATAAACAGACAGGAGTGCCCGCGTGGCTCAGTCGGTTGTGTCCAACTTTGGCTCTGGCCATGATCTCATGGTTCCCGGGTTTGAACCCTGCATCGGGCTCACTGCTGTCAGCCCAGAGCCCACTTCAGATTCTCTGTCTCCTTCTCTCTCTGCCCCTCCCTGACTTGTTCTTATGCTCTCTCTCTCTCTCTCTCTCTCTCTCAAACATAAATAAATGTGGGGGGAGAAAAAAAAGCAGAACAGAACACCCAAGGACTGTGGGACAGCTACAAAAGGTGTAGCACACATGAAATGGGATGGCAGGAGAAGAAAGCAAGAAAGGAACAGAAATATTGGAGACATAAAAATAGAAAATATTTTGAACTGAATGGTAAAAAAAACAACATGTCAACATTTATTTGATGCAACTAAGGCAGAAAATTAATAGCTTTAAGTGATTATATTAGAAAAGAAAAAAAAGCAGCTCCTGGGTGGTGCAGTCGGTTAAGCCTCTGACTTTTGATCTCAGCTCAGGTCATGATCTCACAGCTTGTGATTTGAGCCCTGCACCGGCTCTATGCTAATGGCGCGGAGCCTGCTTGGGATTCTGTCTCTCCTTCTCTCTGCCCCTCCCCTGCTTGTGTTCTCTCTCTCTCTCTCTCTCTTCAAAGTGAATAAATACACTTAAAAAAAAAAAGACAAAGGATCTCAAATCAATGACATAAGGTAGAGAGAAAAAGAAGAACAATTTAAATCCCCTAAAGGAGAAGCCAAGAAATAATAATGTCTAAAATCAATCGTAATAGAAAATGGACAAACAAGAGAGAACACTAATGAAACAAAAAGCTGGTTATTTTAAAAGCTCGATAAAATTGATACATTTCTGGTTAGACTAATAAAGCAAGCAAGAAAGGAGACAGAAAGTAGCAATATCAGGCATCTAATCACTGCAAACTTGCAAACATTAAAAGAATAGTATGGTGTTATGAGCAATTATGTGCCACTAAATTTGATAGCTTAGATGAAAGGAAGGAATTCCAATACACCTATTGACCAAAATGCAGAAAAGGAAAATTAGAAAATCTGAATAATCTTATATCTAGGACAATTTTGATTTCTTAGTTGAAAATATTCAAAGAACAACCCAGGTTTCGTTTGTGAATGGTACTAATCCTGCACAAACTGTTTCACATACGACAGGAGTTTTGACCACCTCTCTACTCATTCTTTGAGACCCGATTTGTCTTAATTGCAAAACTAGACAAAGACACTGCAGTCTAAGGATGTAAAAATCTTTAACAAGATACTAACAAATGGAATCCAAGAATATGTAAAAAAAGATAATAAATCATCAATAGAGTTTATCTCCAGGATATAAAGTTGGCTTACCATTTGAAAATAACCAATACAATTCACCATTTGAGCAGACTAAAAGGGAGGAATATATTAATATTTTGGATGGAAATTAAAACACAGTGAAATAGCAGCATATCACCAATCATAATTGCTACAATTAAAAACAAAATGTTAAGTCTTAGCAGGAATGTGGCACAACTGGGCAGTCCTTTATCAGAGGGAATGTACGTGTTACAATTACTTTGGAAAACTATACCGTCATTTCTTATGAAATTAAACATATCTCACCATACCACTGAACAAATGGTCTCTTAGATGTTCATATTTACACAAATGACATCAAAATATGCCCACACAAAATTGTGTAGAAATGTTATTCATAATAGCTTCAAAGTGGAAACACCTGATAGGTATATCAGATGTGAATTCATAGCAGAAACTGCTGGACAGCTGCACCATAGATAACTACTCAGCAATAAAATATAATGAACTGTCAGTTACATGCAACAATGGAGATAAATTTCAAAAAATTAGTTGAACAAAAGAAATCAGACTCAAAAAGCATGTGTTGTAGGATTCTATTTACATATTATTTTAGAACAGGCAAAATGAAAGTCTAAATATAGAAAGTCCATCAGGAGATGCCTGGGGGCAGTAGTTAGGGAGGGAAGTTGAATGCAAAGGATCATGGGAAAATTTGGGGGGTAATATATCCTAAATCTTGAGTCTGGCTGTGGTTACACGGGGGTATGTCATATAAGTTGTTTTTGTATTTATACATTTGAAGTGAGTGTAATAAATCAATAAAGTCGATTTAAAAATTTAAAAAAAGTGTGGTGTAAACAGTAGCTGACAAATATCGAGAAGGAACTTTGTCCAGGAACCTTCCAAGGAAATAAGAGCTCAACTCGCCTTTCTGGTTTACCTCTGCCCACACAAACGTAAGCTCAGAAACTTCCAGGGCTGATTTAATAGCTTAATAAATACAAATATCACAAGATCATCAGCAGCTTTGTCCTGTGTTGTTCTTAGACCTCATCTTCACTTTGTTGGTCTCTTTTCCATTTGCAGTATTAGAAGTTACGTCTCACTTCAATTAGCGACATAGGTTGTTCCAAACAATGGGAGAAAGGGGTACTATGTAAAATATCCATATGGCAAACCTCCACTGTAAAATATAGCTTTGTATTTATAAAAGCAATACATATTTATTGGAAAAAACTTACAAAACACACACAAAAATGTCATTTACTTCACTTATTGTTAAATAGAGTAAATCCTTGCTTTGTGATCATACCTCGTTCCAGAAACATGCATGTAATCCAAAGCCCTTGGATATCAAAGGGAATTTCCCCATAAGAAATAATGGAAACTCAGATGATTTCTTCCACAACGCAAAAATATTCATATAAAGATGATTACAATACTGTAATATAATATAAAATAATAAAGAAAATACAAAGTAGAAAGAAAAAAAAAACCCAAATTAACCTGCACTTACCCTTGAAAGCCTTCGTGGCTGGTGTGAGGGAGACAAGAGAGAGGAGGGTCATCGGGTAGGACGACCTTCACTATCACAGAGTCACTGCTATCTATTGGCTCAATGGAACCTTTTTTCTGCACGGGGGCCATTGTATATGCTCGCACGGATGTTGACTGCAGTACAGTCTTAAACTCTTGTCATATCCTGTATTTAATGTAAGTGGCAATAAGGCAGCTGAGGAAAGGGTCTATATCGGCAGGCAGCCTGACCTAGAATGACGCAAAGCATTCCTAAGCTCACTCTTGTCTGGAAAAGCAAAGGACTGTCCACAGGTGCTTTCAAGTGACAAAAAATACCCTAGTGTCAGTTGTGGGCACCTTCCAACATACTGAAAACTCACTGATTTCTGCCAAACGCCTCGGCCTGAGACTGGGCATTCGAGCGTGGGAGCCGATCACCCACAACCCCACAGGCAAAGAGGAAGAGAAGAACCATTGGCTCAGTCGTGATCATGTGGCATTCAGTGTCACATACTACTCGTATTGCAAGACATCGCTGGTTTATCAAGTTAAAATTTATTAGAAAGCTTTGCTTACCTTGTGGCATACTCATAGAACAAGTACTCACAGTGCAAGGTTTTACCAAATGTATTTTCCAAATATGATAATTCTAAGAAATGAAATGGGTTAAAAGATAAAGATTCCAAGTAATTTGACATGTATGGCCACGTCTGTAGTTTTATGTTAGACATTTATCCACCTAAATGTTTATGTGGTCAGGTTGTCTGTGGTCTTGTGTCATCAATGCAGAAGGAACATGTTTAATTGTGTACCTTTCCCTGTATCCCTATAAAGTGTTGCTGCTTCAGGAAATGAGGTACAGAACTACAGGTTGTTCTAGTTTTGAATGTTCACAATGTAACCTTTAAAACTTTCACGGTTCTCCTAATTAGCCCACACAAACAAATGTATATCCCAAGCAGTGTTAGGAAAAAATCCTTTTGAGAGGCATTCCTCAACTGTCTCAACCAATCAAGTTCTCTATGATTTAATCTGGGAAATACAAATGCAGAAAAATAACAGTCTGAACCAGGTACGACTGTTAACGTTAATGCTGATTGTACAGAACTTGCTGTTGATTGTTCTGGGCAGGTGTTTTTAGGCTAAGTCTGTTTCTTAGGAAACACATAGAGGTGCTCCTTTCTCATTCAGTTTATGTAATTTTTGACATTAATGGGATACTATGTAAAGATCAAGTACACAAAATATGGGGTAATAAGCTGATAGCAGGAGAAACAACAATTTACACAAACAGAATTTACATGAATTCTCTCTGCCACATTTCCAACAAATAGAGCTATCAAGTACTCAATTGCTGACGGGATCGAACTCATGACACGAAAGCGGGTTACCATAAAGGGCACTGTTTACTTCTCAACCTCTTTTGGCAATTCCTTTTGAGATCGAAAGGGGCTTTATAACACTTTCAACGAAGGAAGTGCTTCTTTTTAAAAGCTGTTTATCTTTAAATGTAAGAAACAAGGCATTTTTTTTTTTTCAGATTGTAAAAGGCATCCCGAAGATCACAATATGTTCAGAAGTAAAATGTTCAGCTCATCATCAGAAACTCAGGAACGCTGAGATGGTCGTCAATGTGCTAGAAAACCTGTCTTACACCAGTTCAGGTTTCCTTTGTACAAAGTTTCCTAATCCCCCTTCCCACAGTCCATACCATTTTTTTTTTTTTTTTTACAAATCTAAAATGAGAGGCTTATAGGCACAGACAAATACCGACCTCCCGTAAATCCACAAAGATCCCTGTATTCTGACAATGGCCATCTACTCACAGTAGAAAAACTGGAAAGGATTATAGAAAAATACAATTTTTCTTTAATGGCACTCAACACTGTCACTATATTCAGTCGACTAGATCTCCATCACTATATTTCTCTAATTTTAGATCTTCTTAGCCTCGTCATTGCTGGTAATAATCATTTCAACAGCAATAATAATTTCTGTATTAAATCTGTTATAACTTAAGGTATTTTAGACTGGGGTCTGTTAGACATATATCTCTCTTCTATTCAAATCATTATTTTTCAGCTATAGGTTGTATATATTCGAAAGCTGAGTTAATTTACTATGTTTATGTTAGACTTCGTATGATACACTGTGACATTTAAAGATAGAATCCTAACAATTCCCCTAACAGGGTAAATTAGACCTTGTAGTCATATAATGCAGAAGAATTCAAAGTGTTTAACCCATTTGATTTACTCTCTTTACTCATCTTCAAAGAATGAATATAATTGTGAGACCAGCCTATTGTATGTTCTGAGTGTCCTTGGTTGGGACATCGGTTCCTGACTGCATCCAAGTCCAAGTTTGTGTCAGTTGGGATACTTTGCTTTCATGAAAAAGAACACTGAATTAAAAGTGACTTTAACAATAGAGGTTCATTAATAAAACAAAAGCAACCAAAATCCCAGGGCCGGGTTTTCAGCAGGTTAGCAAGGCAGAGCGCGAGGTTGGCCCGAGGGCGCCTGTCTGAGATTCCACTCAGCACTGTATAAGGTGGGCATCACGGCACCACAGACACCCCCCCCCCCCCAACTCATCCCAACTCAAAGCCTAGAAGCCATCAGCAGGGTTTCTTTTGTGGGCATCTCACTCTCATCAAGGAAGAAAAACATTTGATCCTATCACCCTACCGCCAAAATGCATTTCTCCCCAGGTCTCCTTGGCCAGAACAGGGTCACAGGCAAACCCTCACCTGAAAAGGAAATCGGAAAGTTTCTACAACTTCAGCCTCCATAGCGGGAGGCAAGCTCAGGACTCCAGAGGAGGAAGAGCCGGAGAAAAGTTGTTGGTCAGGCCGCCTCGACACTTTCCGAATAAAGCGAAAAATGCAATGATCTCACTAGCGTTTCTTATTATTTTGGGGTTTTGAGAGAGGCTGCAGAGATAGGGAATAAGGCATTTCTGAAGTCAATTTACTTTCTCGCTGTGTGAGACAACTATTTCCTAACTTCCTCTTTCCTCAGACTTCTAGAAGCCCCCTTCCCTACCATCATCCCCCGTCTGTGGCCTTCGTCCTTGTTTCGGTGACAAACGAGAAGGATTCTGAAGAGGACGTCCACGCGTCCTTGTCATCCAAGCTGCTATCCCACTGGGACCTGAACACAGGACTGCCTGCATTCTTGATGCGGTCGATAAACTCTCTTTGGCTGCCGGTCCCCAAACTTACCCAGAGGATACCATCTTTTCTCATTTTCAAGGTCATCTCTCTCCTGTACAGTCAGTAATTCTATTCTCTGTTGGAGTCATCTTGTCAATAATATGCTGTAATTGCTCTCTTCTTAATAAAGTAAAACAAGCACAAACCACCCGGGGCTCTTCATATCCCTCTAGGAATCGCAGTTTTTACCAGTCCATGTCTATAGTAAAACACTTTGAAAGAGTTGACCCCACCACCTTATTTTCTCCTCAACTTATTCCAATCTGTCCTTGAACCCACACCTTCAGTAAAACCAGTGTTTAGTATTAGTACTTCCTGTGACGAATCTCACAAACCTGGGTTTCCTCGACAAGCAGCTGTTGAGACGGCCGAACAACCCCTTCCCCTCGAAACAACTTCTTCCAGGGCACTGCATTTGTCTTGTATTCTTCCCACCCACTCGTGGCTTCTTTTGCCCTCTCGACAGGGACGCAGCCTACTGTCCTGCTTTCGGTCGTGTTCATTTTTTAAGTTCTCCACTCAGGCCCTGGGTGTCGTCCTCCGAGCTCATGGGTTTAAATTCCCTGACCTCCCCACCAGCTTTCACGTGTCTACCTATCTGCCTACTTGACATACCCTCTAATAGGCAACTCTTCCAAAGTAGAACTCTTTTGTCCCCCATAACCAGCTTCTTCCTGGGTCTTCAGTCAATGTCATCTCTATTCATCCAGTTGTACGGGCCAGAAACTTAGTACTTATTCTTGATTCTTCCCTTACCATCATCTTCCACCGGTAACCCACTAGCAAGTTCTGCCATCTTGGTTTTCTAAATATATTCCAACATTATATATATATATTATTTATATATATAATATATATAATTATAATTATATAATATATAATATATATTATATAACATAAATATTATATAATATATTATATATTATAGAATATATATATTATATAATATATAGTATTAAATATATATTTAATATATATCGAATATTTATATATATATATAATTATATAATTATTATATATATTATATTTATTATTTATATAATAAATAATAAAAATATAATAATGTTATATAATATATATTA
>NW_024412406.1:25523677-25531953 GCF_014898765.1 Herpailurus yagouaroundi | reverse complement strand
TATATATATTATATTTTATATTTATATAATATATTATATATATTATATTTATATATATTATATATATTATATATATTATAATAATTATAATATATATTATATATATAAATATATGGTGTAAATAGCTAGTCTCCCTACTTCCACTCTTATTTACCTATAATATGGTGTCCACGTGACTCCTTACTTCACTCAATTAAATCCAAAATTACGCTTTGACCCGTAAGACCAGCGTGATTGGGGCCCTCCCTGACTCTGCACTTATCTCCTATATGCTTCTTTTTACCTAGTGCATTCCAGACCCCATATCTCCTAAGCATTGTTCACATGAGTCATGCTTATTTTGTTCGGAAAGGTTTTCCAGGTGCTGTTCACTCTGCCGGGGATAATGCTCTTCGGGCAGATCCTCTCGCGCCTTGCGCCCCCACTGAGTTCACATTTGTATTCAGGTGCTGTGTCGAGAAGCTTTCAATGCTCATCCTATCTTAAATAGCATCTCTTGGGGTGCCAGGGTGGCTCAGTCAATTAAGCACCGGATTTCGGCTCAGGTCACTGTCTTGTGGTTCATGAGTTCGAGCCCTGTCTACTGTCAGCCCAGAGCCTGCTTGGGATTCTCTCTCTCTCCCTCTCTCTCTGCCCTTCCCCTGCTTGTACTCTCTCGCTCTCTCTCAAAAATAAACAAACAAATAAATAAATAATAAACAAACTTTAAATAGCACCCCTCGCTGTTGTTCCCACATCAATTTCTATTTCCTTACTCTGCTGTATGTTTTTTCATATCACTTATCTCTGACATTATATTAAATGTTTATTTGTTATATGCATATTATAGGTACTTGTGTACTAGAATGGAAGTTCTCTAAGGACAGTCATTTTTATTGCTATATCCCCATCACAGAAAATAGTGCTTACACATAGTAATCAGTGCTCGATATTTGTTGAAAGAAGGAAGGAAGGAAGGAAGGAAGGAAGGAAACAGTGGAATCTCTTTTTAACATTGTAGGGGAGAAAAGAATGGCTTCTAAGAGTACAAAAACCCTGCCTTACATGAGATCTTTTATTTTAAAGTTTATTTATTTTGAGGGAGAGAGGGAGAGCAAGAGAGAGAGGGAGAGAGAGAGACAGAGGGAGCATGTGAGCAGGAGAGGGGAAGAGAGAGAGAGGGAGACAGAGAATCCCAAACAGCCTCCACACTCTGTCCTGGGGCTCGAACTCATGAACCACGAGATCATGACCTGAGCCGAAATCAACAGTCAGATGCTTAACTGACTGGGCCCCCCAGGCGCCCCATGAGATCTTTTATCTTTAACCAGTAATTAAATTTAGTGATATAATAGGACCAGAGCTGTGGTGGCGTCATGGCGACTGTTGTATTCGGCGTGTCTACATGATTGGCAGTGTGCACACACAGATTCTGCTCATAAACTTCGAGGGGAACAGGGATTGTACGTCTTTTATTCAAGTTGCCTAGCCACTGAAGAACTAACTATGTCGCAGGGTCTCAGGACCACTGCGAGAAGGGCATCATTATTATATGTTTGATCACCAGATATTTCTAGCATATTTTTTTAAAGGTTTTTCCTGATACAGCCATACTGAAAAGAAATCAGGGAATACACATATCTGGGTGTAAATGCAGAGATTACATTGCTGTGTTTTAAAAGCTCATGCCGTGGGGCGCCTGGGTGGCTCAGTCGGTTAAGCCTCCAATTTCAGCTCAGGTGGTGATCTTGCAGGTTCCTGAGTTTGAGCCCCGCGTCGGGCTCTGTGCTGACAGCTCAGATCCTGGAGCCTGCTTCGGATTCTGTGTCTCCCTCTGTCTCTGCCCCCTCTCCCCTGCTCATGCTGTGTCTCTCAGAAAAAAAAAAAAAATTAAAGAATTAAAAAAAAAATAAGAGCTCATAGGAAATCCAACTCTGGAACTCCACCATAATCATAATGATCTAAGGAATGTCTTATTGCTCTCATCCTGGGCTCCAGAGCATCTCAGGTCATATGACTCTATAACATCTAGTAAATAGGAACAGCTTCTGAACTTCCCTAGATGCTTTTTCACTAAGCCCTGTGGTCCTTTGAAAGGCATGTGACCCTAACCACGGTGCTAGCATAGGAATAGGGGGTCTTTATTGCAGCCCCTCACTAACTCAGGCCCTTGACCTCTTGTAGGCTGCAGTCATTCCTTCAGTCGCAAAGTTTCTGAGATCCTGCCAACCCCTTGGACAGCTCAAGTCATTTCAAAAGCAACAGTTCCTAATTCTATCCTAGGATAGACTCAAAGCCAACACACTTGATTCTTTCAAATTCTTTTATAGCAGGAAGGAGAGTTCACCAGTCCACAAATTACTATCTCCATCAACTTTCCACTCCCACGGACAAAATGTGTGGACTCTCCTCTAGAGCAAACACATCTGTTGTCAGATATATTGCATAGAGTCCTGGGGCACCAACATTCTATAATGACCGAGGCATTGATGATAGCATGAAAAGATGACTCAGTGACAGGAAAGGACAATGATGTGACTGTTACCATTGTTACCAAGTAATAAAGCTGTAATTATTGTATACTGCAACTTTGTAAATGTGTCTAATATGTTTAAAGTATCGACCATGATTTAATTGTGAAGTTGCACGTTGTCCGTTAATATGAACACAGGTCAGAAGACAAAGTCATCCTCTCAGTAAAGTAAATGGATTTGATCAAATGGTTATTGAACACTTACACACAGTAGGTCTGTGTCAGTGGCTGAGGATATAAAAATGAGCAAGACATAGTCCCTGCTCTGAGGGATCACAGCTTAGGACAATACAGCTTTGACAGGAAGTGTGATAGCTTACACCTTGCGTTTTGCTCTCCTTAAAATACTTGGCGTTACTTTCGTCAAAGAAACATCAATTATCTGTCATCCTTACTTTTCTAGGACATTAGCAAAGAAATAGTTTGTAACATTTGATTCTGTTAATAAGGAAATGGTAGGGAAAACAGCCACAACAACATATCACGCTATTTCAGTTACGGATTTTTTTTTTTTAAGTTTATTTATTTCTTTTGAGAGAGAAAGCACAAACAAGGGAGGAGCAGAGAGAGAAGGAGACAGCGAATCCCAAGCAGGCTCCGTGCTGTCGGTGCAGAGCCCAACCCGGGGCTCAAATTCACCAACCAGGAGATCATGACCTGAGTCAAAATCAAGAGCCACTTAACTTACTGAGCCACCCAGGCTCCCCCTAGTGATGGGTCTTTAGAATGCAATTATAATCTTCCACGTTGTTAGAATCTAAATTTCCATCTAAAGTCAAAATTCAGGGGCGCCTGGGTGGCACAGTCGGTTAAGCGTCCGACTTCAGCCAGGTCACGATCTCGCGGTCCGGGAGTTCGAGCCCCGCGTCAGGCTCTGGGCTGATGGCTCAGAGCCTGGAGCCTGTTTCTGATTCTGTGTCTCCCTCTCTCTCTGCCCCTCCCCCGTTCATGCTCTGTCTCTCTCTGTCCCAAAAATAAATAAACGTTGAAAAAAAAAATTTAAAGTCAAAATTCATGTAATGGCTATAGATATTCTTACTCCTGAAGCTTAGATTTTGTGACAGAAATGGAAAGAAACTTCCAAAATATCTTCTCGGGGGATGCGCCTATCTAACTATAATTATTAACAAATGATTCCTTGTATGGGTTTCCCATGAAAGTTCTTGTTTTATGTACCCTGCTGAGCGAGAAAAAGGGCCAGGTAAATACGTTTTTTGGTTTTGTTTTTGCTTTTTGGAGCCACAGTCGTTTTGGTGGCTGGAGTTTGTATGATAGCTAATGATAAGCAAACTTTAGAGATGCAAAATGTGCAGGTTCTATCTAATTTCATGGAACCTGCCAGAGGCTTGCAACTGAGCAAGTAAAGGGGATTCATCTCTAACAACTGGGTTAAGGAGATGTTTTCATACTCATCAGATTGAACACAAGTTACTGCAAAGCTATTTTAAATATGTACAAATAGAGACACATATATTTTTAGATTGTGTACGCTTTTAGACTGACAAGTTTGTTCCATATGAGACACACAATGTCTGAATTCTTATGCAGTGTTGCTACTAATTTCTAACATGGAAGGATAGAATGTGGGCACACCAGAAATACCACGTAAATATTTACATCTGAGTGAGAATTCAGGAAAAAAAGTAGAACACTTCACCTTGTTATTCCATAGAAGTCATTTTGGAAAAACGCCAAGTACAACGTTTGGTTGTGTTTGGGGGAGGGAAGTGCCGAGAGTAAGAGGAATGTGGGTCAACTGAGTCACAGAGTACCGTGTTTCAAATTCTCTTCTGTAGAAGTACGTAGAGATATCTCTGGAGTTGCTGCGGAAGGTGGAGGTCTCTGATTCAGCCAGCTCATGCCTTTTCTTCTCTCTAAGCATTGACATTCCACATAAAATTTGGTGCTGTTTTTAAAAAATGAAATAAAATCACTATTTTCGCGGAAATACTTATGACTTCGTTAAGTGAAACTCTGGTAGAATGGAGTGGAAAAGATACAGTGTTTTAGGTACTCTTTTTTTTTTTTTAGAGTTTTATTTATTTTTGAGAGAGAGAGAGAGAGAGAGAGACCGAGTGTGAGCGGGGGAGGGAGAGAGAGAGGGAGTCACAGAATCCAAAGCAGGCTCCAGGCTCTGAGCTGTCAGCACAGAGCCCCACTCGGGGCTTGAACTCAAGAACTGTGAGATCATGACCTGAGCCCAAGTCGGACGCTTAACCCACTGAGCCACCCAGGCACCCCTAAGTGCTTGTTTTCTTATGAATTAAGTGCAAGGATGTTTATACCAGCATTTACTCCTTGATTTACAAATACTTACTGAGGGGCTCCTGGATGGCTCAGGTGGTTAAGCCTCCAACTCTTGATTTTGGCTCATGTCATGATCTCACAGTTGGTGAGTTCGAGCCCCGTGTCAGGCTCTGCACTGGCAGTGCGGAACCTACTTGGGATTCTATCTCTCCCTCTCTTTCTGCCCCACTCCTCAAAACAAATAAACTTAAAAACAACAACAAAACAACAACAACAAAAAAGAACAGGGGCACCTAGGTGGCTCAGTTGGTTAAGCCTCCGACTTTGGCTCAGGTCACACTCTCGTGGTTCCCGAGTTCAAGCCCTGCGTCAGGCTCTGTGCTGACAGCTCAGAGCCTGGAGGCTGCTTCACATTCCCTCTCTCTCTGCCCGTCCCCCACTCACACTCTGTCTCTCTTAAAAATAAGTAAACATTAAAAAATATTAAAAAAAAACTCCAAAAACTTGTTGCGCGTGTGCTATGAACTTGGCACTATTTGGGCATCCTTAGTAATAGCACAAATTAAAACGAAATCTAGGGCGCCTGGGTGGCTCAGTTGTTTAAGCAGCTGACTTAATTTCGGCTCAGGTCACCGTCTGGCGGTTCATGGGTTCGAGTCCTGCGTCAGACTCTGCACGGACAGCACAGAGCCTACTTTGGATCCTCTGCCTCCCCCTCTCTCTCTGCCCCTGCTCTGCTCATTCTCTCTCACTCAAAAATAAAATAAACATTAAAAAATATATATCTAAATGTCTGTCAACACCGGGCCGGTTGAATAAATTGGGACCTATCCAGTCTCCGGAAAACTGTAGAGCGTTTACAAATTATAACTTGGATTGCTTGGTGTTCATTTAAACACATGTTCAAAATATGTTGCTCAATGAAAAACAAGCTGTACAGAATATGTGTATATTATATCCATATGTCTGTATTATACATTATAGGGAATATGATCCCATTTTTGGAAGCAAAGGGTAAAAAAGCCTTTTTAATATAAATGGATGTTTGGATGTGTTTAAGTGAACAAAGAGGGGGTGCGGCAGAATACGTAGCGAGTACTTTACATTGTTTTTCTCAAGGTTTGGTGCTGACGATCAGGGAGAGAGGGTTGGGCATACACATGGGATGGTTGGGGCCATTCATTTTTGTGTACATTTCTGTATCGTTTGGCTTGTAAGGATGAGTACATATTACTCCATTAAGTCCGTAATAATAATTTGAATCTGGTGTAGTCAAAAAACATTGCCTGTTTGATTTCAGTTATTTTAAATTTAGTGAAAGTTATCTTTCTTTCTTCATTATTTCAATGTTTCCCTTTAAGGATCTCAGTATATTCTGAATAGTTTTTTAAACACCTTATTCAGTGATTCCATCATCGCTGTCATTCTTGGTCCAATTCCATCGCTGAATTTTCTCCTCCTTACACATTACATCTTCCTGTTTCTTCACATGACTAGTGGTTTTAATAGGATGCATATTATTACTATTAATATTAGATTGTTGCATGTCTAGTCTTGCTACCTTCCTTCAAAGACCGACGTTTTGCTCTGACGGGGAGTTAATTTGGTTGCAGATGAGGCTGATCCCTTTGAAACTCATTCTGCAACTTTGTTGGCTCAGCTTGGAACGGTCTTTAAAACTAAGCACAGTAAAGCTATGGTTTCCGAGCCTAACTCACTCCTGAAACATGCTTGGAATCCACAGCACTTGCATATCAAAGAGAATTTCAAGAACCATTGGCTCAGTTGTGATCATGAGACGTTGGGCGTCACGTATGACTCGTATTGCAAGACGTGGCTCGGTTATCAAGTACAAATTGACTCCAAGTGTTTGCTCCTCTTGTGGAACGCCCATAGAACAAGTTACTCGCAATCCGAGGTTTTACTGTAATGACATGTCTCCGGTCATGTCTGCATGTTCTAGCTGGTCAGTGAGCTTGCTTTATACTGGCTGGTTGGAACCCAGGGATCTCAGCACCCTGTACATCATTAACGTTTCCTTTCTCACTTCCTTGGACACTCACACTACACATGAGAAACTTAGTCATCAAAAGAGACGATGCAGATACTTGGAACCGGTTTCTGCACTGTCCCCTTTACTTTGGGACTCTGCAAATTGCTGTCCCTTAGTGCCTCCTTGAGTTTGTGCCCAGTTGTTGATGCAATCATTTGCCTCACCCCAGCCTGACCCTGTTCCTGCTTCACGGCCCCCCATTGCCAGGATCCACAGGCAGAAAACACAGATGAATGTAGGACTTACTTCGTTCGGTTCCTTTCTTTTGGGGCCACTGTCCTGAGCTCCCCATTGGTCAATGCCTGAAAGTATTGTTTTCATACATTTTATCCAGATTTTTAGTTGTGTAAGGCACGAATATGAATCTAGTTTCTGTTCTATGCCCAGAGTGAAAATCTCTAAACCTTCTTAGAAATCGATGTTTGAAAACACGTGATGTTTGAAAAATCTCTAAAGACAAAATGCAAAAAAATTAACAAAAAACCGACCAATCATTAAACAAGGTTAATTGTTCGCACTCATCCTCGTTCAGCAATACATGAATCTCTGTCTTAAATCTAAAGTATATTTAAACGTATATTTGGATTTTTTAGCCTGGGGAAACCGATTTTAGATTTCTGCATTTTACAATTGTCAGGAAATATGTGTTGCTTTAAGCATAAAATATATATGTGTATGGACATAAATAGCAGAGACATAATTCTATATGGTTTATAATGTTATTTAATGTAGATGTTAGACTAGCAATAACTAATATTTTTACATTCTTTCACAATTTCCGTCACAATTCATGTATGTTGTTTCTTTCAATTCCGATATAAAACCTGTGAGATATCTAGGGGGAATCGCTAGACCAGGAAGATACGTATTTTAATTCCAAATCATTATTAGACGAACTAAATGCAGTCTATTTAAATAGCTCTCCAGTCCTTCCGGCTCATGTAAGTTACTGCATATTGTAGAAGCTGCAAATAAATAATAATGAAGACCTATTAGGCTCAAAGAGGAAACTGAGAGTTTGCATTTTAATAATAGTCCGGTAATGCAGCGCAAGAAAGTAGATGAGGTTTTATAGGGAAAAGAAAAAGTAGTTGTCCATCCCCTCGATTTACCTTTTCCAATATATCTAGGCCAGAAAAACTTAATAAAGATAGCAAAAATAGTGATGGTTTTTAATTAGATACTTACTATATATCAGCCCTGTGCTAAATGCCTATTATGGAATGTAAGCCTCACATCAGTGCATGCGGTGGGTACAATTATTAACCACTTTTACAGCTGCACAAAGCAAAGCCTAGGGAAATTAAGAACCTAACTCAAGTGTATGTAGTTAATAAACGGCTGAGGCTGCATGTGATCCAACTTGAAATCCTGACTTTGAAGCTCACACTCTTAATCATAATTATATCACTGCCTCTTAAAAACAAAAAACCAAAAAAAAAAAAAAAAAAAAAAAAAAAAAAA
>NW_024412406.1:25466526-25523577 GCF_014898765.1 Herpailurus yagouaroundi | reverse complement strand
CATTCCTGTTTATTTCAATTCTCAAAGGCTTTATTGCAAAACGTAAATATTACCCAAGCAATGTTGACTTTCAAATTATCTCATGTAAAACCTGGCAAAGCATTAAGGAAGAGTAGCCAAATCAAATACGTAAAGATGTATATCAAAGATTTGAAAAGATTAAAGTGACTTTTGGTTCGAGTAATTTCTAAGACTATGCCAATTCCCAAACCCTCATGTCTTAAAGCCTGTACAATGTTGAATAACATGCAATAACTTTTAATGTATATCTGCAAGGCGGGGGGGGGGGCGGGGAAGTCAAGGGAAATACCCAGGTGCCAGAAATGAAAAGCAATAAACTAGATTATAGATTTCTTGATTTCTATCAAGATCTCAAATAAACATGGGCTGCTGGCTCTCTCCTCCAAAGTCAAAACTGAAGAGAGGAAAGAAAGAAAGAAAGAAAGAAAGAAAGAAAGAAAGAAAGAAAGAAAAGAAAGAGAGAAAGAAAGAAAGAGAAAAAGAAAGGAAGGGAGGAAGGAAGGGAGGGAGGGAGGGAGGAATTAAAGAAAAGAAAAAGGCTCAGGTCAGTTAGGATTCGTGTGTAGAACAGCAGCTATATCCTGGGCATAGGCTTGCCAGGGGCAGCGTGAGAGGAAAATTTGGAAGAAAGCTTTAAACAATACTCTGGCCACTTCCTGAGTTGTCTTGGAGCAATCATTGCTTCGGCCCTTCCAGACAGAATTATTGATGAAGCACAAGGCTGTTGTGCACAGAGTAATACCAGGGCAGTGCAAAGTCCCGGAATCGGTAACCAGCCACATCAGGCATTTACTTCTCCAACCTCTCTCTCCAAACCCCCAAGACAGACAAGAGCCTGGAGCCTGCTTCAGATTCTGTGTCTCCCTCTCTCTCTGCCCCTCCCCGGCTCACGCTCTGTCTCTCTCTGTCTCAGAAATAAACGTTAAAAAAAATTTTAAATAGACTTATAATATTAATTAGGCTATGCAGTTGATAAAATTACCCAAAATAGAGCCCGGGGATTTATTAGGATAAAAATGAGACAGAAAGTCGGAAACATAAAGGAAGAATATGCGTGTAAATAAAGATATGGGAGAACAGACTCAAAATGATTGAGGAGAATAATACATTTGAAGATAGAATGACAAATAAATAATTTTCAAAAATTACTGGGAAAAATCCTTAGATTCAAGAAACACAAGCAGTCTTATGATTTGAAAATGTACACATTCAGAATATGGTGAAACTACAGTATGATTAAAAAAAAATAGGGGTGCCCGGGTGGCTCTGTTGGATAAGGGTTCAACCCTTGGTTTTGGCTCAGGGCGTGACCTCACAGTTCACGAGTTCGAGTCCTGTGTGGGACTCTTCACTGACCACTCTTCACTGATCACATGGATTCTGTCTCCCTCTCTCTCTGCCCCTCCCCTGCTCACTGTCTATCTTTCTCTCAAAAAGCATTTTTTTAAACTTTATTTTAATTTTATTTATTTTTAAAGAGAGAGAGACAGAGGGAGTGTGCAAGAAGTGGAGGAACAGAGAGAGAGAGAGAGAGAGGGAGAGAAAAGGGGGAAGTGGGGGAGGGGCAGAGGGGGAGCGCAGCAGATCTGAAGCGGTCTCTGAGACGACATCAGTGAGCCGGATGCGGGACTCGAACTCACAAAGCGTGAGATCGTGACCTGACCTGAAGTCAGAAGCTTACCAGACTGAGCCGCCCGGGGGGGGGGCCCCCAAGAGATCAACAATGTGAAAGGGGAAGGGGTGTCAGAGAGGAGTTCTTTATCCCTCCGTGCCTTTCACTCCATGCAGTAGGTGAAGAATTCTAAATCCCCTCCGTCTGGCACGCGTGAGAAACATCTGGGCATCTGTGAAAATGCAAATTTGAATCCAGGAGGTCTGCATTGCTAAGAAGCTCTCAGGTGACACCAGAGTGGCGGTGGCTGGTCTCTGGCCCACGCTTTGAATGAAAAGCCTTAAAAAAATTTTTTTTTTAATCAAGCCACCATGGATTTCTTTGCTATTGTGGTATTCTGTTTCAAATATTATAAAGTGCTTTACTTTAGGAACCTAGTTACGTTATATTTGACCAATTGACATTTCTGCGCTGTTTGTTTGATAAAATTGTGCCTGTCAACCTTCCTCTGTCTAACTCAATTAACACGATCCGTGTCACTTAACTAAGTTGACATTTTCTGCAAATGATACTGTTGGCGAACACAGAGGAAATGACAGTTTTTGCTTCAGAGTACGTTGCATTTGCCTAATTATAATGCGGGTCCATGCTAGAACAAGCATTTCAATAGTAGGATGAAACCAGAAGATTGTCAGACAGGTGCCAAAACCCCGGAAAGAAAAAAGATTGTTTTGTAAAAATTATGTGTCCCCCCCCCCCCCAATCGTTCTTGTCGTTTCTCAACAGCTTCTGTTCTAGCCTCTTCCCTATCTCTCCCTCTAGAACGTTCTGGGAAGGAAATGCAGTCTCTTTCATTCTTATTTAAATTGTTACTCACTTATGACCGTATGGCTGTACTGAACCAGAACGTTTAAGTCCTCCTTGCCTCTATGTTCAGAATAGTCTAGAATTATCTTTTCCCTACACATTTTCCGTTATTTTCTTCCAGATCAAACCAGCTAGCTATTTAGCAGACACCTAACAACAAATTTTGCTCATGGCTCAATTTTTTAACTCAAAGCTTAGTCTGTGTATTCCATTGTATGGAAGGTTAAAAGTTTTAGAAAAAGATGCTTTCACAAGTAAGCTAAGAAGGAACTAATCAAATTGGAAAGGGCCAGTTTCCCTCAGGAGGAATAGGTCTTCCACAAAGAGTTCTAAATTTGGTTCTTTCTGTGTTTCTCTAGGTCAACTATATATATATAGAGAGAGATAGAGATAGATATAGATATGTATGTGTGTGTGTGTGTGTGTGTGTGTGTGTATCACAAAAAGTGTCATATGTATAACACATACATAGGAATAAAAGGCAAAGAAGGACCAAGAAAGGGAATATGTGATGAAGTTAAAAGTTGCTCCAGCAAATAGAAATGAAAGAATTGAACAATGTGTGTCTCACCTAGGGAAGCGTTGAGATTGATGTAGGTTAATGCAAGAGAATTGATGAAACATATTGACGCTAGTTTATAACAACTTATAGATAATGAAGACTTTAAAAAGTAAATTTTGGGGGCATCTGGATGGCTCAGTTGGTGAAGCATCCGACTCTTGATTTCGGCTCAAGTCATGATCTCAGGGTGCAGGGATCCAAACCCCTGTCAAGCACTCCACTCTGGGTGCTCTCTCTCTCTCTCTCTCTCCCCCCTTCTGCCCCTCCCCCGCTTTTGTGGGTGTGCTTTCTCTCAAAATAAATAAAGAAATAAAACATAACAGAAAAAGAAAACTTTGATTTTCAACCCAGTTAAGGTGCTGTATATAACAGGTCAATGCAGAAGAAAGCAAGATTAAATACTTTAATCTTAACGATTAAAAAGCAAAAAAAAAAAAAAAATCACTCTTTGTAGCTTTCATTAAGTGAGATAATTTTTCTTAAGCTCCTAACTCAGGTCTAGGTATAAAGTAAGTGCTCAATAAATATTAGCTATTTTTTTTATAACCAGCTAAATGGTTTTCTTTCTTATTTAAGATACATTTTTATTTAGAAATTAATCTCAAAATTGTTAATATTTAAGAGGCATTGATGGAATCAGACCAGACAATTCCCAAGAGTCTTAGATTTCTATACACAAACTTCTCTCATCTGTCTTAAAAAAAAAATCCCATTAATCACCTAATAGCTTGGCAATAAGAGCCAAATGTAAGGAGAGCGAGAACTAACCTCTTGGAGTTGTTAACTAAAAACTTTGAGCCACAACTTCCATGTCACACGTGTGATTAAAAAATCATGGGTGGGGGCGCCTGGGTGGCTCAGGAGGTAAAGCGTCCGACTTCGGCTCAGGTCACGATCTCACAGTTTGTGGGTTCAAGCCGCACATCAGGCTCTGTGCTGACAGCTCGGAGCCTGGAGCCTGCTTCGGATTCTGTCTCTCTCTCTCTCTCTGTCTCTTCCCTCCCCCCACTCGTACTCTCTTTCTCAAAAGTAAATAAACGTTAAAAAATTTTTTTAATAAAAAAAAGTCACGGGTGGTTGTAGTTGGAGTAATTTCTCCTTCTTCAGCAAACAGCTTCAAGTCGGAATATGCAAATATGTAGAAGAGATAATAACATAAGCTAAGAGAGCACAGATCTGAGGTGTCGGCTCACCTACATTTCTGACCTTGAGTTGGGTTATACTTAAACCATTCACGTTAGACGAAAATTACTCTCTCTAAGGATGTTCAGAAAAGGGGTCATGATTTGACTCAAAGACAGATCCCCTGGAGACTACCCCCAATCCATTTATTTATTGTCATTCCTGGTTGTTTTGTTAATGGAGAGGAGACATATAGAGGCGGTCCACACGGAAGGTTCATTGCTGATGAAGGTTCAATCTCTTCACCTCGTGAAGTTGGCTCTTTCCCCTGAGATAATGCAGGAACTTCGTATCAGAACCATTAAATGTCATTCGAGCACAGTGAAGAATGATATAGGATACCTACTCAAGGGTTAGCATGAAACAGTAATGAACACCGCGACTCCACAATTGCACTGTTGGGTTTTATTTATTTATTTATTTAAAACATTTTCTTTTATTTTTAAATGTTTATTTATTTTTGAGACAGAGAGAGACAGAGCATGATCAGGGAAGGGGCAGAGAGAAAGGGAGACACAGAATATGAAGCAGGCTCCAGGCTCTGAGCTGTCAGCACAGAGCCCAATGCGGGGCTCAAACTCACGAACCGCGAGATCATGACCTGAGCCGAAGTTGGATGCTTAACCGACTGAGCCACCCAGGCGCCCCGCGCTGTTGGGTTTTAGTTAGCAGTTTCACTAATCATCTAAAGAGAGATCATCAGTTTGTCCAATTTCCAGATGCTGTTCGATGAGGAGTTTTCCCAGCAAACAAACCAAAACACGGAGGCTAAAGAAGTGATGCTAGTGGACTGAAGAAGCCAAATAATCTGTCTAGAAACAGAAAGGAAACAACACATTTACCGTCTATGAAGTCACCCTCTTTCTTACCAAGAAATACAAACAAACAAAAGAATTCGAAAGCATTTCAACTATATTCTATTTAAAACAAAAGATAGAATGGTCAGAACATCCTTCGCCATGGTTCACGCCAAACAGCTTCGCTGACAGCCGGTCTGTGGGATCAAGGAGCCCATACAAAGATCTGAAGACTTGTAAATGAAGGACGATGCAGTTATGTATCAGGAGTATCTCTGTTTTTTTCCATAAGCACAAATGGATTTGTCCAGTGTGTTTTCTCTGAGTCTAAACACACTATTTTAATGGAATACCAAACTACTTGGCCAGTAACTAAAGTTCACTCTCCCTTAATTGATTCAATTCCATCTACACTTTTTTTTTTTATACTCAATCTCATTTACTTTGAAGCTCCGTGATCATTTGGAAGCTCCCCAGACTAGACTAACAAGTGAATCTAAGCAGATGGATGATGGCTGTGATTTACCCAGAGTCAGTTAGCAGGTAGATCTAACTATGGGCCAACTTTTCCAAATGTTACTCAAATGCTCCGGCTGCTAAACCGCCCTGCTTTTTCATGGGATTTTTTTTTCTTTTATAAAAGTTTCTGCTCTTTTATAGAAGCGCTGCTCCTTTGAAATCCATCTAGTTAACTGGGGCTAGAGTTTCAGATTTTATAATATTCTTGCGGGCCCTCGGGCCTGAAGGATGATACAATACAAATAAGTCTTCTCCATTCTGATGGAACAGAAAACTCACCCAATGGTGTTTTTGAATATCTCAATATTTGAGCCCTCAACACTAAAACCAAACATCTTGCAAAGGAGTATGGACATCGATATTTCTAGAAACCCCCGTAGAAGTTTCTGTTGCACAGTGAAGATTATGAACCACTGCCATAGACAATATCTGTGTTGGGTGAGGATGCGTTCTACAGGACAGAACAATCAATTGTTGCCGCCAGCAGAGGGCCTGCTATGTCTTACACAAAAGCTTAAAGAACGTGAATGATTTAAAGCTCAGCTTTCCATTAAACCCTTGTTCTCACATCATGGGTCATCAAGGTCTATACTGCACTCTAATCAGAAAGCATGCAGAAACCACCCAACACAGCATAATCCCAAACAGCTGGCAATTGCAATGATTTCACTGGGAAGCTATAGATTTTCACTTTGAAAGCCATCCTATCTGGCAATTCAGGCAATTTTTAGGGCTGGGCCCTTGAAATAAAATTGATGGCTAATGAAGTGTTTTCCGAAGGCCAAGTGCAAAGCAAAGCAAAGCTAACAGACTCTCATTTTTTTCTTAACAAATCTGCATATATATTTGTCCTTTACTAATTAATTTTAGTGTATGGCTTGTCTCCCAGCAAATGCTGAAGTAAGAGAGCCCAGAAGAATAATATGTTTGCATAGGCATCACTTATGATACTTGTCTCCTTTGTACCCACAGGATTTTCATTTATAGAAGTGACCGGGTTAAGCTACAGAGAGGTCAATGCCGCTGAAAGAAGAATTTATTACTTCCATTTCCTGGGAGAAGGGGGCATGCCACACCACCCAGGGCCACAGGGGAAGCTCTGAGTTCTGGTGGGGACCAGAAGCAGGAGGGAGGAGAAAGTGTAGGCCAGAGCCTTTTCTGGGGGTTTCTGTAGGAAAGGCGAGGCAGGGCAGAGTGAACAGTTTAGGACTGGCTATTTGAATAATCGTGGCATGCTTTGGGCTATAGGGGTGGTCTCTGGTTGCCTGATAACTGGCCCTGGGGTGATCTAGGGCAGGGGATATACTGATTTGGTGTGTGAGTATTAGATGAAGGAAATAGTTGGACGAATGGACTGGGCTTGGTGAGTGTACGTGTGAGAGGTAAAGCTGTTAGCCTGGCCCTTTGCTCTCTCTAGGAATTGGCTAGCTCTGGGAGGGCAGTCTCTTCCCTGCAGCAAAATGTAAGATGTCACCACATCATAAGCTATGGAAATTTAAAAATGCATCTATATGAATAATACAATACTTCTATATGGACAAAGAAGTTGCACGAGCTGGAAGACACGGGGCATCAAGTGGCAACGTTGGGAGTAACATCTCAGTCGGCTTCTCGGTGCAGCTGGTCGGTGAGGAGGGTCAGTGCATGGCCCTTCGCGAGCAGAAATAGAGCAGGAATACAGCAGGGACAGTTTTCTTTCAATCTTCAGGCCAGCGAGAAGATGAAATGCTGACAAAGTCTCAAAACGTGATTGTTATGTGTCCTGAAACACAGCAGGTTTTTGTTTTCTGTTTTTGTTCCTAATTTTTATTTGTCAGTCTTGTTTATGCAGCTTCTCCTGTGTATTTCTAAAACTTCATTACGTTTTTGGTCTGAAATTAACGAATGGCAAAGACTAGGATTCCCCACCCCCCCTTCCTAAAGTAGAAAAGGAAAGCCTGAAACAGCTGAAGTCTTTAAAGTTTTATGCACTATATGTAGCTATAACACATTTGGTTGACCTCTTGATCTTTTAGACTAGAAATGTGTCTTTTCCAGATCCTACATCCAGCTTTGCCCAGAATATTTGTAGAATCAGAGTTCTGAGGCAATATTAGTCATTGAATATTTTACAGCATATTTTTATTTTATATATATATTTATTTATTTATTAATTTATTTATTTTTAATTTTTTTAATGTTTTATTTTTGACAGAGAGAGAGAGAGAGAGAGAGAGAGAGAATGAGCAGGGGAGGGACAGAGAGAGAGGGAGGCACAGAATGCGAAGCAGGCTCCAGGCTCTGAGCTGTCAGCACAGAGCCTGACACGGGGCTCGAACTCACTGATCGCAAGATCGTGACCTGAGCCAAAGTCGGATGCTCAACCGACTGAGCCACCCAGGCGCCCCTTTATTTTATATTTAATTGTCCCTGCGCCTGGTACCTAGGAAGATAAAGCATGGTGTAAGGAAAGTCAGTGATAATCAAATATTAAAATTTGTGCGAACTGGGGGAAAAAGTGAGAAAATGAAAAAGTGTAGCTTTTGTTGTTGCTGTTGTTGTTGTTTTTATGTCTGTCTTAGGGATCAGCAAAATAAAGGGGCTATGATATTACTTTGAATAAAAGTGAGTACACTTTAAGTTAAAGAGAAGAGTGGAATAATGATATTCTGTGTTGTTTTATTCATGGGACTCAGATACTTCCCTTTGGCCACCGGTATACTCAGCTCGAATGCGATTACTAGTGAATGACTGAGAAGTCTATGAGTGCAGGGAGGTGTAGATAAGATGTAATAGTTAAGGGAGAGACAGTTCATAGTATCTGCCCCCCCAGCCACTGGGTGCTCTGTATGCACATCTACACAGAACACATAGATACTTCTATTCCGTTTTTGGAAATGATCACTTTGGGCTAAAACTTTCCTTCTATAGCCTTACCTTAATGAAGGTACTTTTGGAAACCCACTGAATTATTTTCCCATTTATATTTAAGTAGCACTTATAACAGTCAAAGAGGAAATTTGCCTTCTCTTTGATTCCCAAGTATTTAAAAATTTAGAAGGTGGCACCTTACCTCATCTCTCTTCCACCTGAGGACTCAAGGAAGAGGTTTGTTGATTTGTCCTTAAGGACAGTTCATTTAGGTTTTCATTAACGAAATAATGTCTGTAGTCAATTTCATGAATCATTCAGCGTGTAATTCGTATGCGGTCTACATGCCATATGTACATCCCTGCCATTCCCTGAAACAGACTTTTCCAGGGTCCATGAACGAGTTATTATTGTCGTTATACTTATTTTAGTTTTACTTTTTGTGAGGCACGAGGTTGGAATGTCAAGGGCAGAGATGAAATCAAAAGAGGCCTTGTTTTTTATTTGGGGGTTCTTTATTTTTATTTTTTTTTGGTTTAGTGTTTTGGTGGCCCCCCCCCCCCCCTTATATAGAATTCAGTCTTATGCTTCAGTCTCCACGAATAGGAAACTTTCAAACCACACAGCGATGTGCCCGGGTTTGGCTTTGCTGTGGCCTGTGGGATTCTCCAGGAGTCATGCTGAGGGCTGTGACATGTTTCATTTCACTGGTGGGAAGTTGAATGTAGGTGGTTTAACGTTCTCTGCTATGGAGTAATGGGAACAAAGGGCGCTTGCTTGTAGTATGCTCCAGGAATGTTTTCATGGATGACTCACCTTCTAAATGACCGCTCTTTAATGCCACAATTTAAATAATAGCGAAGTGTTGTAGGAATGTAACAACCAACCCAAATCGAGGTTACAGTTAGATCACACAAGCTTGTTTTGTGTCTCTTCAGTAGAAGAGACCGTCTTCAGCGCGGTAGTGTGCAAATGGGAAGGTAGGGTTACAGACTGTGAAGGGTTTTTGAAGGTGACCGTCCTGACACAGCACGATCCCTGCTCTTTATTTATTTTTAAACATTTTCTAAATGTTTATTTTATTTTTGAGAGAGAGAGACGGACAGACCACGAACGGAGGAGGGGCAGAGAGAGAGGGAGACACAGAATCCGAAGCAGGCTCCAGGCTCCGAGCTGGCAGCACAGAGCCCGACGCGGGGCTGGAACCCACAAACGTTGAGATCATGACCTGAGCCCAAGTCGGACGCTTAACCGACTGAGCCACTCGGGCGCCCCACGATCCCCGCTCTTAATAAATAGGCAGTCCGCACAGAGATCAAATACATAAAAATTAAATGCCCTGCAGTATAGCATACACTAACTAGAAATAGAATGCAGAGGATAGTCAAATATTAATAAAGAATGGATAAAGTTTTGAGCTAAAAAATTTTTAAGAATTCATAAAACACACATATCAACGATTTCAAATGTAGAATGCGATGTGTAGGAATCAAAAATTATTGTGCCAGGCTGCGTAATTTCCATGTATTATCTAATTCCGTCACACAAAACCAGAGAAAGTAGGCAATGCAATTATTCCCTGTTTATAGATGAGGACACTGAGGCTTCTTAAGGTGACATGTCTTGCTCCAGATCAGTGCTTCTTAAAGTGGTCCACAAAATGGTGCTGGTCCGTGAACTGTTTATCACTGAACCATAGTGAGTAGGCGTTAGCAGCTACAACAATCTTACACGGTTATTTTGACTGGTGAATTTAATAATAGCAAATACAGATTTGAGTTTTGTGTAGCTTTATTTTTTTCATTATAGCAGAACACACATAAATTTTACCATTTTAACCATTTGAAGTGTATAATTAAGTGGCATTAAGTGCATTTATAATGTTATATAACGATCACCACAATCTATTTACAGAACACTTTTATCAATCCCCCCCCCCAAATAAAAAAAATTCTGTACTCATTAATTCCCCATTCTCTTCTTCCTGCAGACGCTGGTAACCTCTGATCTACATTCTTTTTCATGAATTTGCCTCATTAAGGGGAATCATACACTATTTATCCTTTCGTGTCTGGCTTATTTCAATTAGCATAATGTTTTCAAGATTCTTAGATGTTTTTGCATGTATTGGAACTTCATTCTTTCTTAGGCTTGAATATTTTATGGTTTATATATATTTGTATATAATGTAATATCTATTATAATGTATATCATATATTATGTTATATATAATATAATGTATGTTATGTATTATATATTATAAAATATATTATATTATATATAATGTTATATATAATGTATGTTATATATTATATATTATAATATATATATAAATATATATAATATATATACTACATTTTGTTTATACATCTATCTATTGATGGGTACCTGTGTTATTTCAATATTTTGTCTACTGTGAATAATGCAGCTATGAACATTTGCCAACAAATATGAGTCTCTTTTTGCAGTTCTTTGGTTATATATCTACGAGTACACTGCTGAGTCATATAATAATTCTATGTTTAATTGTTTTAGGAACTGCCAAACCGATATCCACAGCAGCAAGTGTTACATATTTTCCACATCCTCACCAACACAATTTTCCATTTTTTGGCTTATAGCCATCCTAGGAGGTGTGAGGTAATATCCACTGTGGTGTTGCTTTGCATTTCCCTAATGACTAATGACTTTAACGTGTTTATCGGTCCTTTGTGTAACTTCTTTGGAGAAATGCCTATTCCAGTCTTTTTTTTTTTCCTTTTCCGGACATTAACCTCTTATCAGATGTGCAGTTTACCAATCTTTTCTCCCATTCTGCGAATTGTCTTTTCACTCTCTTGATGATGTCCTTTGATGGACAATGTTTTAATTTTAATGAAGTCCAATTTATCTCTGTTGTTGTCATTGCTTGTGCTTATCATGTCACATTTAAGAAATTAGTGTCAAATCCAAGCTCATGAAGATTTGCCCATTCTCTGCTAAAAATTTTATAGTTTTTTGCCCCTCAATCTAGGTTCTTGTCCATATTGAGTTAATTTTTGTAAGTGGTGTATTTATGTGTTTCTCCACATCTGCAAAAATGTTTGTTGAGATTTTGGTAGGATTTGCATTGCATTTGTAGATTATTTATGTAACACCCTCATCTTAACAATATTAATCCTTCCATTTCATGAACAGGGGATGTCTTTTCATTTATTTAAGTCTTCTTTAATTCTTTCAGCAATGATTTATAGTTTTCAGTGTACAAGATGTGCCCCCCTTGGTTAAATTTATTTCTAAATATTTTGTTTTCGTGCTGTTGTACGTGCAACTACTTTCTTAATTTATTTTCAGATTGCTGTGCATAGAAAAACAACTAAATCAGTTGAGTGTTGGCCTAATATTCTGCAACGTTGATGAATTCGTTTGTTAGGCCTACCAGTTTTTTTTTGAGTGTGGATTCTTCAGAGTTTTCTACATATAAGATGGACTTCTTTTCCAATTTGGATATCTTTTATTTCTCTTTCTTTTATAATTACTCTGGCTAGAACTTCCAGTGCCGTGTTACATAGAATTGGTGAAAGCAGGGATCCTTGGCTTATATTTGATCTCAGGGGAAAAGCTTTCGGTGTTTTGCCATTGAGAACATTAGCTGTGGGTTTTTCACATGACCGTTATCATATTGAGGAGTTAAATTTCTAGTTTGTTTGTTTGTTTGTTTATTATTTATTTATTTGTTGTCATGAAAGAGTGTGGAGTTTTGTGAAATGCTCTTCCTGCATCAACTGAAATGATCAAGTGGGGTTTTTCTTTCATTTTATCAATGAAGTGTATTAAATTTACTGACTTCATATGTTGAATGACCTTTGCATCACTGAGATAAAGTTCACTGGATCATGGTGTCTAATTATTTTAATAGTCTGTTGAATTAAGTTAGTTGATATTATATTGGGATTTTTGCACCATAAGGGATACGGGGCTGTAGTTTTCTTGCAGTATCTTTGACTGACATCACTATCAGGCTAGTACTAGACTGATAAAACGAGTTGGGATGTGCTAATACTTCTATTTTTGAAATAACTTCAGAAGGATTGGTGTTAATTAAAAAAAAAAAAATACTTGGTAGAATTCACTAGTGGAGTCATCCAGCCCTGGACTTTTCTTTGTTAAGGAAGTTTTTGCTCATGGATTAAATCTCTTTACCCATTTTAGGTCTACTCAGATTTTCTATTTCTTCTTCCTTTAAAAAAATTTTTTTTTAATGTTTTATTTATTTGAGAGAGAGAGAGAGAGAGAGAGAGAGAGAGAGAGAGAGAGAGAGAATGAATGGGGTAGGGGCAGAGAGGGGAGACACAGAATCTGAAGCAGGCTCCAGGCTCTGAGCTGTCAGCACAGAGTCTGACGCGGGACTTGAACTCATGAACTGCAAGATCATGACCCCAGCTGAAGTAGGACACTCAACCAACTGAGCCACCCAGGCACCCTGGATTTTCCATTTCTTCTTGAGGAGGTTTGGTAATTTGAGGTTTAGTTTTCAATCATCTCAAGGTACAGTGTTTTCTTTTTTTTTTTTTAATTTTTTTTTCAACGTTTATTTATTTTTGGGACAGAGAGAGACAGAGCATGAACGGGGGAGGGGCAGAGAGAGAGGGAGACACAGAATCGGAAACAGGCTCCAGGCTCTGAGCCATCAGCCCAGAGCCCGACGCGGGGCTCGAATTCACGGACCGCAAGATCGTGACCTGGCTGAAGTCGGACGCTTAACCGACTGCGCCACCCAGGCGCCCCTAAGGTACAGTGTTTTCTAATTTTCCTTGTGATTTCATCTCTGACCTAATGTTGTTTAAGAGTATGTTTTTAAATTTCCCCATATTTGTGAGTTTTTCAGTTCCCCTTCTGTTATTGATCTACTTTTATTCCATCATGGTCAGAAAAGAAACTTTGTATGATTTCAATTTTCTACATTTATTAAAACTTGTTTTGTAGCCTAACATATGGTCTATCTTGGAGAATGTTCCATGTACACTTGAGGAAAATGTGTGTTCTGCTCTTGTTGGGTGAAATTTTCTGATGTGTCTTTTGGGTCCAATTGGTCTATAGTGCTTTTCAAATTCTGTTTCATTATTGATCTTCTGTCTGGTGGTTCTATATATTATTAAAAGTGGGGTATTGAAGTCTCCAAGTAGTATCACAAAACTATTTCTCCCATCAAATCTGTTGATTTTTGCTTTATATATCTTGAAGCTGTTAGGTATGTATATGTTTCTAATTTTTGTATCTTGATGCATTGCGCCCTTTATCGATATGCAGTGTCCTTTGACTCTAGTAACATTTTTGATAGGAGATCTAGTTTTTCTGATAATAATAGACCCACTCCAGCAAAGTGACAGTCTGGTGGATAGCATAGACGTGAGTCAAGTTTTTTTTTTTTTTTCTTTTCTGTTTTTATCCATTCGGCCATCTTTGTCTTTTCAAAAGGACTATTTAATCTACATAGAAATATGGTACTGGCAACGAAGAATTTACTTCTGTTATTTAGTTCTTTGTTTTCTGCATGCCTTAAACCCTTTTGTTGTGGTTCCTCAGGTCCCCCAATACTACACATTTTGTATATAGTTAAATTTTTAGAGTACACCGTTTTCATTCTTTTCTTCTTTTCTGTATATTTTTAAATTCTCAGTGACTCCCTTGGCGATTGCAATTATCATCTCAAACCTGTAACAACTTCGTTTCAGTAGTATGCGAATCAATGTATAATCGAGTTAGTTTCAACTGTATGCAAACTGCTCCTATACATCTTTCTGTCCCCCTTTATATTGGCATTGTCACAGACCACATCTTTACATATTGCATGCTCATTGACAGATTTATTATTACTGTTTTATGCAATTGTGTTTTCCCTTTAAGTCATATAGATACATGAGAGTGTTTACAAACCAAAAGTATAATAACACTTGCTTATATCTCTACCCATGTAGTTACTGTTACCAGCGGTCCTCATTTTTTCTCATGGCTTTGAGTTTCTGCTGAAGTCTCTTTATTTCAGCCTAAAGAACCCCCTTTAGCATCTCCAATAGGGAAAATATACTGGCTTCCTTAGCTACTGCGACAGAGAGGGAAAAGCTTTTCATCAAACCATTTCCTTTTCCTCCAGGCTCCTCAGCTAGACTAGAGTCCCCAGAATTTTTTGAAGCAACAGTGTAACATATGACTAAGTCTAGTAAGATAATGGGGCTTAGGGAGTGATGCTGTCTTAGCCTGTAAGATTTCCTACACGGACAGCTATCCCTAATCTTCCCTCCTCTGCTGGGTGGATGTTGACAGTGATCTTGGGAGCCACATGTTGAAGGCAATAGGTCTTGTGTAAGTTCCCAGCCCCAAGTAGCTGCTTGGGGCAGGGAATCCCCTCATGGAGCTGTTCTTTACAGTGGCTATCGCTCCAGTCCTTGTTTCTTCATTTTCATTCTCCCATTCAACAAATATCCGTTTCATTTCCAATTTGGTTTAAGCCCTGTGCTGAGATTATAAAGAAAAGGACAAAAGACATGGTTTAATCTAATCTAGTGTCTGCAGAGCACAGAGCGGTGTCCTAACTGATCTTCCTCTTCTGGATCATCCAGGCCACTCTACAAACCTCTCTAAATAAATCTTCCCTATCCATAGACTTTATTTTGCAGCTTGCTATTACTCATTAGATACAATGCAAGTCTCTTGATCTAACGTGAGCCCTTGACCTGATCTGTTAGTCATACTTTTTCTCCGCTCCCCACCACAGTGTTTTGATCTTCGTGGCATTCTTCTTTCCAGTTCCAACACAGCACGCTTCACAGATCCAGGTCTTTGTGTTATACTTCAGCCTTTTCCTTTTCCTTTCTGCTTTTCCCCCGCTCAGGTTTCCACTGTTTTCACCTCTCCTCTTCATGAAGATCTGTTCTTAAAAAATGCTGGGAAACTCATTCACGTTTGGATTTGCTCCTGATCAGAGATCAGGATTTGCTCCTGATCAGGTTATCTTTTTCACTAAGGATTTCTTTTTCTTTTTGCTGGGAACAGATATCTAAATAAAACGAAATCTATTTGAGTTTGACACTTATTCCCAGAGTTTAGAAACTAAAGGAAGATTTCCCACATGTCTAACACCAGACCACCTGTGTTCCACTCTGATGGGGGTCAAGTCCTGGTCGGGGTATTGGAGATTCGGATGAGGAAGTGCAACAAGACTCCAGAAAACTTCTGGATGATTCCATGAGTTTTCTAGAACTAAAGGAATAAAAAAAAACAACAGTGAAGTCAAATCTTTCTTTTTTTAAAATTTTTAAAAATGTTTTTATTCATTTTTGAGACAGAAAGAGACAGAGCATGAGCAGGGGAGGAGCAGAGAGAGAAGGAGACACAGAATCCGAAGCAGGCTCCAGGCTCCGAGCTGTCAGCACAGAGCCCGACGCGGGGCTCGAACTCACAAACTGTGAGATCATGACCTGAGCTGAAGACAGACGCCCAACTGACTGAGCCACCCAGGTGCCCCTGAAGTCAAATCTTTCAATTAAATTTTATTTCAGGGCAAAATATATACAACCCCACTTGGGACAACTAAATGAAACCCGAAGGCACAAAATTACTCTGACTTTACTTTCTTTTAACCAACACGTCTTGTGATTTTCCTTTGAGTAACGTAAGTGGAGACACCGCAGTAGGCTGTGAGGGATGCATAGGATAATGTTCGCAGTTTTGAAAATAATTATGAAAAAATTTGCAATTGCCGTATGATACTACCATTTAAAATACACAGGTATTTCACTGATCTGCTGGCTTATCATTGAAATTATTTTAATGATACAGTGCTTCCTGAAATTCTGAAGTTCGCAAGGGGACCCGTCTTATGCTTCCTACGAGTATTCAGGATCGACTAAATGACAAGGAGGAAGCAAGAGTCTCAGCAATGCTGGGCGTGAACACATTCCTTAAGGTATGTCTTTCCTTCTTGTCCCTTGATTGATGAGTTTAATATACTCCTATGCTCACTGCCCATTGCATAAGGCCAGAGGCTGCTAGTTAGTGTAATGCTATCGCGGGGCGCTCCAAGGCAGTTTTAAGATTGGATTTGTCCTCTTGTACTGCACTGGACGTGTTCCTGTGTGAAATCCATAGTTTGGTGTGGCATTTGGGGGAATAAAGAGACAACCAAAATGCAGCAGAGGAATCACCATACCCTTACAACCCTTGAATGTTCTCTCGGAAAACAATCCGCCTACTTTGGCTTCCGGAAGATCTGCCAAGGAAGAAAGATGTTCATCGTTAATATGCCAACAAAAACTACCTCTAAGCTGACCCATCATCCTGTCTTGTCCCAGTGCAACACGATCCAGGCATTAGCCAGGGAAGTCAGGGGAAGGCAGGTGAACTTTAACGCTTCGCTCTAACTCACTACACAGTGCCTCTTCTGGAACCCTGAGACGTTCTTTCAACTCAAACCGAGAGTCTTTTAAGGATTCTTGTTTGGCGTCTCCATTCTTGTAGCATACCATGAATAGAATAAACCATATAACGTAGAAGGTACTCCTTCCGAGGCATTCCAGTAATGGAATACTGGCCTTATTACCTACTAGTTGCGTGGCCGGTCAAGTTATTTAGACTTTCTGAGCTTTGGTGACCTCATCTGAGCCGTGGGAAGAGTACAAGCCATCTCACAGGGTTTTGTGAGGATTAAACAACTTGCGTACATAACATAAACGGCTTAAGTCTGTTAGTAACACACCAGTTTCCTTTTCAATATAAGACTATCTGTACATATGCAACCACAGCATCAAATCAGTGCTTGTTGTACCGAAATAGTAATTTTTGACACTCTGGAGTTAAAAGGGATTATGCCGTCTCATTCCCGGGCAGCCCAGGAGTTCTGTGGCGCTACTATGTAAACAGATGTTAGAAACCAATACAGAACAGATGTTGTGAGCTTTTATTATTATTGAGGGCAGAGTGTTGCCCTACAGACGCCGTGAGGATTACAGAGCACTGTGGGAGTTTGCTCCCGTGAATAACAAATGTCCACAAAATTAGTGGCTTAACACAACTATTTATTATCGCCCAGTCGCATTGGGTCAGGAGTCCAGGACCGGCTTGACTGGGTCCTCTGTCCAGGGTCTCCCCAGGCTGCAGTCAAGGTATGAGCCGCACCGCAGTTCCTATCTGAAACTCACGGTCCTCTTCCAAGGTCATCTGGGTGTGGGCAGAACAAGGTCCCTTGTGGTTGTACCACTGACGCTCAGTTTGTTCTCAGTTTTTAAGAGTCTCTTATGCTTTGGCTCTCTTCCACTCTAACCTCTTTTTTTTTTTTTTCCTTCCCCTCCCCCATGGGTTTCTGTTAAGTTTCTCAGGATCCACATAAGAGTGAAACCATAAGGTATCTGTCTTTCTCTGTATGACTTATTTCACTTGGCATCACACTCTCCAGTTCCATCCACGTTGCTCCAAAGGGCCATATTTCATTCTTTCTCATTGCCACGTAGTACTCCATTGTGTATATAAACCACAATCATCACTGATTTTTTCTTAATGTATATTTATTCTTGAGAGACAGACCATGAGTGAGGGAGGGACAGAAAGAGAGGGAGGCACAGAATGCCAAACAGGCTTCAGGCTCTGAGCTGTCAGCACAGAGCCCGATGCCGGGCTCAAACCCATGAACTGTGAGATCATGACCTGAGCTGAAGTCGGAGGCTTAATGGACTGAGCCACCCAAGAGCCCCTTCACTGACGCTGCTGCTTCTTCTTCTTCTTCTTCTTCTTCTTCTTCTTCTTTTCCAACGAGCTCTGCATAGCTGTCCTTCTGTCCCTAAAGGTGATGGTCACCTCTACCTGTTATCAGCCAGGGGAGTAAAGAACCCTCTACCCCAAGGAGCTCTGTTCCTTTGAATATTCCATTTCGCTCCTTGGATACCATCTCCTCACTTGTAAAGGAAGAAATTATGCTTAATAAATATTTGTTGAGGGAGTTCCTTTGTCTCAGTCACCCGGTCTGAAATGTTGTGGGGTTCGGGGAGGGGCACAGCTGGCTGAAATGGTGGTGGTGGGGGGACGGTCGCTGATCCGCCACACGATTTGGTCGGTACTGTGCCCAGCATGAGAATGCAGGCAATCAAACATGGGCGGGGGAGGGGGGGGGCTCTCCACCTCTCTACCCTCCCTGCAGTTCTCATAGTCTTGGAATCCACGATTTTCCAATAAGCGTAAAGCAATTTGTAGGGAACAGGGGAAGTCGGTATTTTACATTGCAGTTACGTGCATCTTTATTTGGCAAATACATTGCAGTAAGCTCCTTGTGCTCAACAGGAGACGGAAGCTGGTTTTTTCCCCTTGGAATCTTTATTACAGTCCATGTAAACGCTGCCCCCTTGTGGCTGCGAGTGATGATAACGGGCTGTCACCCGCTCCTGTTACTCGAGCTGTAAACGTTTGCAGCAGACCAGCCGTCTGGGGGACAGCCAGCGAGAGGGGTAGAAGCTGTGCCCAGGACAGGATCTGTATGTCGACCGCGTTAGAACATCTGATTGCAGGCAATCACTGCTGTTTCTCAGCAGCAGCGGCCCCAGCCCAACTGTATTTTAAACACGGTCTGTGAATAATGTAAGAACGCTTCTACGTGGTGAGAGTTCAAGGTTAGCTCTCTCCCGCCCTTTCCTTCTGAACCTTTACAGGAAAATGATTTGATAGATGAACTTCAATGACGTATTATCCTGGTTAAGATAGCCCTCTGCAAATTCGGTACGCCGGCTGAGTAAGGTCTGTCTGTCTGTTCATTTAAAAGCAATGGCAATGTTTGGCGTAAAAAATATAAAAATATCTCATAACAAAGTCGTGGTATGAGTCTTCCCTTTACATTAGAAGAGCATACAGCAGGTTTGCAAATGAAGGGAACCCATTGTTTACTTCACGGTTCAAACGTGGAACGGTCATGATCGCACACTCCATGAGTTCGAGCCCCACGCTGGGCTCTGTGCTGACTGCTCGGAGTCTGGAGCCTGCTTTGGTTTCTGTGTCTCCTTCTCTCTCTGCTCCTCCCCTGCTCATGCTCTGTCCCTCTCTCTGTGTCTCTCAGTAATAAATAAACATTAAAAACTTTTTTTTTTTTTTAAATAAAGGCAAATCAGGGAGCAGGGATCGTGTTTACCACTAAGTGAGGGAACACGGAACCTCAATTCATTCCCACTTTAATAGGCCTCTTACAGATCTTGACATGCAACTTAATTACTGTTCCCATTCGTTTATGCTCTAAACTCTTCCTGCTTTCGGTGCCTTTTGTCTTCAGAGCCACCGAAGGCTGAGCTATCCTTTCCCACACGGTTTCCTCTCCTGCTATGGCCTTGGCCAAACTTGCCCTTCTTCCCGGAAGAAGTGCTACTCGGTATTCTCAGATTGTCCATATAATTATTCTGCCTTGCATTCTTAATATATGTATGTTCTGTCTTAACAAAATTATAAACCAGGAATTGCAAAAAAAAAAAAAAAAAGATGTCATCTTGCACTACAAGGTTGTTCATTTGTTAATGACTTCCTGGAGGAGGGGGGGTATTGGGAAGGATTCTGAAGTTAAAAAATTTAAAAAAAAAATGTTTGTTTATTTTTGAGAGAGAGACAGACAGAACACGAGTGGGGGAGGGCCGGAGAGAGAGGGAGACACAGAATCGGAAGCAGGCTCCGGGCTCTGAGCTGTCAGCACAGAGCCTGACTCAGGGCTTGAACCCATGGATCGTGAGATCATGACTTGAGCTGAAGTCAGACGCTTCATTGACTGGGCCACCCAGGCGCCCCCAGATGGATTCTGAATCTTAATCCAGGCTCATCACCGATGACCTTCAGGGACACACCAGGGAGAGAGGTTTCAACGTTTGCCTCCGATCCTGTTCTCAGCTTTCCAAGAGCAGTTAACATGGTAATGGGTAAAAAACAACATGGCAGATCTCTTGCTGAAAGGAGAAAGGAATTGCTGGAAGCCTCTCGGGGAGTCTCCAGTTGTGGCTTACACGCCCCTTATGGAGAGGTTCTTGCGATACACACACAGCAATGAAGCCGGATCATGGGGTATGTAATTTTGTTGTATCAAATACTATTATATTGCTCTTTAGCTTTACGTGGGGGTTCTATATCTTCCCCCACCCCCCCAGCAACTTCCATTATCCAGTCGTAACTCATATATCGAAACAAACGAAATTCGAACACAGCGTTACCTGTCTTCTGCTGTACTTTCAGACATTGTATGTGGCTCTTTCTCTGTCCCTACAGGGGGAGTCCAGTAGCCCTCGTAACTTTTTTTGTAGCTTTAGGCAATAAAAATATCATTTTAAGTCATAAAAGACAGTTTTAACTAGGTAATTCAAGGTGCAGCCCATGTAAGAGTCAAGTTTTAATCTTGTTTTAAAATAGAATCTTCTCCCTCTCTGTGGCGTGGTTCTGTTGCAATCCGGAAGCCTGCATTTGAAGACGGGGGGTGATCAGTCCATGTCTCTTCTTGTCTGCCATGTTGTGATTCCCTGGGGACCGATAATCCACTTCCTGTCTCTATGGATTTGCCTGTTTTGAACATTGCATATAAATGGAATCGTCTGATAAGCGGTCTTTTATGACTGGCTTCTATTTCTTAACACAATGTTTTCAAGGGTTATCCACGTTATAGTATGTGTCGATATTCCATTCCTTTTGATGGCCTAATGTTATTCCATTGTATGGATATACCACATTTATCCATTCACCACTTGTTGGACATTTGGGTCCAGCTTCTTTGTTGGGCTATAATAAATAATGCTGCTACAAACATTCATATACAAGCTTTTTAAGTGAAGCTATGTTCTTAATTCTCTAGGGTATAGACCAACACTAGACCTGCTGGACAATAGGATAACTCTATTATTGATATTAACAGATTAATATTTTGAGCAACTGTGAAGCTGTTTCCAGTTTCTGCACCTTTTTTTTTTTTTTTTTTTGCGTTTCTACCAGCAGTGTATGAGGGTTCTAAGATCTTCATAATTGCAACATCCCAGGTTCTGGATTTTTTAAAAAAAATTATAGCTATTCTAGTGGATAGGAAGCTATAATTCATTGTGGTTTTGATTTATATTTTCTTAATGACTAACAATGTTGAACATCTTTTCATGTGCTTATTGACCTTTATGTATCTGATTTGTAATGTTTATTTAAAATTTTGGTTATCTGTCTTTCTATCATTGAGTTGTAAGTATTCTTTATGTAGTCTTTATACCAGGACCTTATCAGATATATGATTGCAAATATGTTCTTCATTTTGTGGGTTGTCTCTTCACTTTCTTGATAGTGACCTTTGACATGCAAAGGTTTATAATTTTGATGATGCCTGATTAATCTATTTCTTTTTAGTTGCTAATGTTTCGAATGTCATATTTAAGAAACTGTTGCTTAATCATGAAGGTCATGAAAATTTACTCCTATGTTTTTCTTCTAAGGATTTTTATAGTTTAAGCTCTACTATTCAGAATATTTAGATCGTCGATGTATTTTGACTTAATTTCGCTATATGGTATGGGGTAGGGTCCAAGTTCATTTCTTTGCCTGTGGACATCCAGTTATCCTGGCACCATTTATTGAAAAGATTTATTTTTCCACTGAATAATCTTGACATCCTTGTTGAAAATTGACTGATAGGGGCGCCTGGGTGGCTCAGTCGGTTGGGCGGCTGACTTCGGCTCAGGTCATGATCTCGCGGTCCCTGAGTTCGAGCCCCACGTCGGGCTCTGTGCTGAGAGCTCAGAGCCTGGAGCCTGTTTCGGATTCTGTGTCGCCCTCTCTCTGACCCTCCCCTGTTCATGCTCTGTCTTTCCCTGTCTCAAAAATAAATAAAACATTAAAAAAATTTTTTTTTAAATAAAAAAAAGAAAATTGACTGATATATGGGTTTATTTCTGGGTTCTTAATCCATTCTCTTGATCTGAATGTCTATCCTTATGCCAGCATTATACTTTACTGACTGGTGTATCTTTGTAGTTAGTTTTGAAATTAGAAAGTGTGAGTCTTCCAATTTTCTTTTCTCTTTTTCAAGATTGTTTTAGCTATTCTGGGTCTCCTGCAACTCTTTATGAATTTTAGGATAAACTTTTCCATTTCTGTAAAAAAGGCAGTTGAAATTTTTTTAGGGATCGCATTGAATCTGCAGCCCGATTTTGGGAGTATTACCATCTTAACAATATCAAGTCTTCCAGTCCATGGACAGGAAAGGGTGTCTTTCCGTTCATTGAGGTCTTTCATTTCTTTCATCAGTGTGCTATAGTTTTCAGCATACAAGTTGTGCAATTCTTCTGTTACATATTTTATTATTTTTGATGCTATTGCAAATGGAATTGCTTTCTTAATTTCATTTTCAGATGGTCATTGCTAGTGTACAATGATACAATTGATTTTTGTATATTGACATATTTGGCAACCTTGCTGAACTTATACGCTAGTGTGTGCATGTGCGTGTGTGTGTGTGTGCGCGCCTATATGTGGATTCTTAAGGATATTCCATAGAGAATATCATATCATCCACAAATAGAGATGGTTTATTTCTTCCTTACCAATCTTGATGTCTTTCATTTCTTTTTCTTACCCAACTACCGTGTCTAGAACCTCCACTAAAATGTTGACTAGGACTAGAACTGGCAATAATGGACATTCTTGTCTTGCTCCTGGTCTTAGGAAGAAAGGAACTTTTGTTCACAATTAAATATAATGTTAGTTGTGGGGTTTACTTTAAAACACTTTTTTAACGTTTGTTTATTATTGAGAGACAGAGAGAGACAGAGCATGAGCAGGGGAGGGGCAGACACAGAATCGGAAGCAGGCTCTAGGCTCTGAACTGTCAGCAGAGAGCCCGATGTGGGGCTCGAGCTCACGGACCGCGAGATCATGACCTGAGCTGAAGTTGGATGCTTAACTGACGGAGCCACCCAGGTGCCCCGTTGTGGGTTTTTCATAACTTTATTTATGATGCTGAGGAATTTGCTTTCTGTTCCTAATTTTCTGATTGTTTTTATGGTGAACAGGTGTTGGGTTTTGTCAAATGATTTTTCTGCATCAGCTGAAATGATTGTGTGGGTTTTTTTCTTCTGTTTTATAAATATGGTATTTACGTTGACTGATTTTCATATGGAGTCTTACTTTCCTGGGATAAATTTTACTTGGGTACAGTTACAATACTTTTTACATGCTGCTGGCTTTGGTTTGCGAGTATTTTGTTGAGAATTTTTACATCAGTCTGTGTTTTTCTTCTGATGCCTTTGATGTTGATGTCGAGGTAATAGTAGCCTCATAGGATGAGTTATGAAGTGTTCCCTTCACTTTTATGCTTTGGAAAAATTTGTGAAGCATCTGTATTAATTTTTCTTTAAATACTCAGTACAATGCACCATCCAGTGCTCAGCTTTTCTTTGTGGGAAGTTGTTTGATGACTGACTAAATCTCTCTATCGAGTTGTAAAGATATTCAGTCATTTCTCCGTCTTGTAAGTAGTAGGACACAAACTCAAGTAATTCTGACACCAAAATCTGTACTTTAAGCCAAGTTGACTAAAATACATATTTTTACGTATATATGATACAGTCTTATTATAAACATAATATTATATTAGTCAGAGTTCTCTAGAGAAACAAAACCAATAGGATAGATAGACAGACTATATATAGATTATATATAAATGATATAATACTATGTATTATATAGGCTATAGTTTATATATATATGGTCTATATAGACTCTCTATGTATCTATCTATCTATATCTATCTACCTACCTACATTCCATGTATATATATATATATATATATATATATATATATATATATATTTTATATATATACACTCTCTCTCTCTCTCTCTCTCTCTCTCGTCTCTATATATCTATCTTTTTATCTATCTATCTAGACATTTGTTATAGGAATTGAGTCACATGATTAGGGAGTCGAGAAGTCCCACGATCTGCCATCTGTAAGCTAGAGAACCAAGAAAGGTGGCAGTATATTTCAGTCCTAAACTAAAGCTCTGAGAATTGTGTGTGTGTGTGTGTGTGTGTGTATAGGGGGGGGGGTTGATGATAGAACTTCTGATCAAAGCCCAAAACACCATGAACCAGGAGCGCCGATGTCTGAGGGCAAGAGAATATGGATGGCCCAGGTCAAATCCCCCCTTCTTCCACCTTTTTGTTCTATTCAAGCCTCAACAAATTTGGTGAGGTTCACCCGCATAAGTAAGGGTGATCTTCTTTACTCTCTATTAATTCAATTTCTAATGTCTTCTAGAACCACTCGCACAGACACAACCAGAAATAATGTTTTAGTAGCTTTCTGCGCATCCCTTAACCCAGTCAGGTTGATACATAACATTAACCGTCACAAGTACATTCAAATTTAAACACTTTTTAAAATTCAGGAACAGTGCAAAAAGGAAAATAAAAATAATCCATAACTACTTTTCAATATTGGCTTATATTCTTTCAGTACCTTTTCTAGCCATTATATAAGCACATATATTTAATATAGATCAGAAATGATTGTAATCATACTTCTCCAGATAATTTTTTCTTCTCCATTCATTCCTGTCATATTAGTGGGTTCCTACATCACGAGCAATTCTTCAAAAACATTCCACTAATGTTATTGCTTAATATTCCACTGTGTAATTCCTTTAATCAGAACAGACTTTTTCCTTTTTTGATATTTAGATTATATGAATGGTTCTCTTTGCTTTTATAGGTAATGCCTTATGGGTCATCTTGGCCTTAGATGCAGCTTCAATCTTCTAAAATATTTCTAGAGATGGAATACGGAATCAAAAGCTAGGAACATTTTTAAGGTTCCTCTTCTGCTTGGTAGGCTAAAATGGTTTACCAATTTATACTTCTTATAGTAAATGAATTTTTGTTTACATTGTCTCTAATACTGTTACTATAGTTTTACAAATATATTAAAAAAATTTTTTATATTTATTCATTTTTGAGAGTGAGAGAGATAGAGCGTGAGCAGGGGAGGGGCACAGAGAGAGAGAGAGAGAGAGAGAGAGAGAGAATCAGAAGCAGGCTCCAAGCTCTGAGCTGTCAGTACAGAGCCCAACAGTGGGCTCAGACTCACGGACCGTGAGATCATGACCTGAGCTGAAGTGGGACGCTTAACCGATGGAGTCACCCAGGCGCCCCTGAACATGTATTTTATTTTGCCATCCCACTGGAAACAATTCTATTATGTGGGATCTAGTATAACACTTGGCCTAGAACATAAAATACAGAAGGCCCTTGTTTACTAGCACACTGTTTCTGTAGGATCCAAATACATAACAGTGCTTGTTGAGTTTGGTTTTGAAATAAAAAAATAACATGGGTTGGTGGCACCAAAGGAGGTTTTTCATACTGAAGCCACTTTATTCTTTATAATGTTTTTAATTTCACTTAAGGTGCTCAGTTAAGCTTTACCTGGCACATAACCGGGTCGCAATGGTTACTCATCTATGAAATGATAAAAGTTTATGAGGTATAATGCTGACCACGCTATCAATTTGACTTAAAAAAAAACACATTCGTTGTTCACTTGATTAAATCAATGCATCAAGTTGAATGAAGTATTTCTGATTGTTAGAACCATTGGGTATTTACGTAAAGCTCCCAGTGTGGACTGTCTCTGTGTTACGGGCACACCACAGTCATTCCTCCTTCTCCCCAAAGCCAAGTTCTAAAAAAATAGATGTAGGAGGCTACATTTGCAGAGGATTATTCAATGAGGCACATAATTTTTCAAGTTCATAAAGATTCTCCTTTGTGATTCCAGGAGGTAAAACCCTTAAGATACTATAACCGTTTCTCCCCCTAATTTGTTAGATTAATAAAAGGTGCTTCTGTATATAAAGTTCAACGTGGGCTGCTCTTCAGGGAGAGCCGCGGGGGTGAGCCACCACTGGTTTTTGGGGACAGAAAACACTGGTACCGACACCTCTGGTCCTCGTCGGCTCCAGGCTTTACAACTCAGTGACTTCGCCCCATTGAACTCTGTTCCATGCCTGCCGTAAGGGTGAAAGCCAGCGCCGTGAGCCCGGATTTCTCTGATGGAGCTGTGTGCCTGTCCAGACGGGCCTTGGGTTTTGCTTTAACTCTCAGCTTCGTAATAAAAGGTGAACTTGCTAGGGGCGGTCAGCTCACCGCATTGCGTGTTCTCAGCAAGTAGTAACTAATGAATTCTAACGTAGAGAATGATCCCATTTTTAGACCGTGAATAATTCTAATCTGCCTTAAAACAGAGAAGAGAAAAGTGACTCAGTTCCCCAAAAAAGCTTAGATTGTTCCCTGCGTGTAGTTACGATGACCACCAATAACTGGAAATATCAGAACAATTTTAATCCGTATTTTCAACTCCTCCACACCCTGCCTCCTTCACCCTGCCAAATGTAAACTTACAAACACAAGCAAGGAATTAAACACAGGAAAGATATACACTGCGCTTGTGAGCAAATAGCAAGCTGAGCTCGTTTTATTTTCTCCTTTGCTCTCTGCAACTGGCATTTTGTCAAGTCCCGAGCGAGCGCGGAAATGGGACGGTACTTGGAACAGAAGAGGAAAGGGACCGGTCAGATGAGCTGGAGAAGCCACACACTCAGGGAGCAGCCCCTGAGATAATAGAGAGCCGGCTGTCATAAAATGGAAATGAGCAAGTAAGGACTGCAGACGCAAATAAACGATCCGTCTTTGGAATGGTTTTGAAGCTGTGCGATGACACGCGGATCACTCTCTTGCAAAAAGACATTTTCAGAGACAGAAAGGGTGCCGGGGAGAGCACCAAGAAGGACTCTGAGCGCGGCTGCTGGAATGATGACGCTTTGTCCCTCCTCAGCACCATTCTGCAAAAGGAGGGAAAGTTCCTCGGGGCGGCAGTCCTCCGGCCCTTCCCACAGCCCCGAGGCTGGCTGCAGAAGGCCGCCTCCCCTTGTGGCTAAGGGAGTGGGGAAATCCCAGTCCGGATGCCATGTTTTTGATGAAATCCCTTGAAATTCCTGCCCTCGGTAGGTGTTGGCGTTAAACTGGCGGAAATCTTTTAAGATACTTGGCAATGACTTCAGCAGGATAAAAAGCAGTCTTGACTTGAGAGGCAATAACCCTGCTACTTTTCGAGAATGTAATCTGAGGCAAGTCCCATAAACAGCCCTGGCCTTGGCTCGTAGAGTGGACCTTATAAAAAATAAATTAGGCAATTAGTAAGAAATAATTTTAATGGGCCAAGGTTATGCAAATGATTAATATTTTAGTGACAGGGAACCCATCCTTAGAGAATGGGAAAAGCACTACAGACATAGACGGCTGTAGCGGGTGGGAAGGTTGACTAAAAGCAAAATAAGTTTCATAACGGCCACACTACTATTCAGTGGAGTAAACATTTTCATTGGGGAGCTATTTTGTTCCTGCTAACATCCAAGCAAGGAAGTCTATTTAATCCGTTCTCACCATCAAAACAGAGAAGGTTGTCACTGAGAGAGAGAGCAAAAGAAAGAAAGCAGGTGGTGGTCATTTTGCAGGACATACTTTATTAAAATTTTTTTTTTCAACGTTTATTTATTTTTGGGACAGAGAGAGACAGAGCATGAACGGGGGAGGAGCAGAGAGAGAGGGAGACACAGAATCGGAAACAGGCTCCAGGCTCTGAGCCATCAGCCCAGAGCCTGATGCGGGGCTCGAACTCACGGACCGCGAGATCGTGACCTGGCTGAAGTCGGACGCTTAACCGACTGCGCCACCCAGGCGCCCCCAGAACATACTTTAAAAGAGGAGTGACATGGCTTGGGGCACCCGGGTGGCTCAGTCGGTTGAGCGTCTGACTGCAGCCCAGGTCATGATCTCACAGTTTGTGAGTTCAAGACCCGTGTCGGGCTCTGTGCCGACAGCTCGGAGCCTGGAGCCTGCTTCGGATTCTGTGTCTCCCTCTCTCTCTGCCCCATCCCCACTCATGCTCTGTCTCTGTCTGTCTTAAAAAGAAATAAAACACTAAAAATTTTTTTTTTAATAAAAAAAAACAGTAGTGACATGTCTTTGAAGCAGCGAATTAACTACAACTATAAAAACGAAGTCATTGAAGTCAGAGGGCAAACCTGGCTCAATTTTTAAGATAACTTGAGATGTCTGTGCAGTTAATGTAAACATCTAAATGGAAGTGTCCTTTTATTTTGTTTTATGCTTTCTTGTGGTATAATGGACATATAACATTATACTAGTCTCAGATGTACAACATGATTCAGTATTTGTAAATATTGTGAAAGGATGTGTCCTTTTAAACAAGGACAGACTGATGATGGTCCAGCACAATCAGAGGCTAGATGGGAGCCATCTTGGTGAAAGATTCTCCCCACTTAATACTATTTGTGATTTGTTATATATATTGTTTTATTTGTTATATGTATATATATATATAGTGTATATATACACACATATTATATATATATATGTATGAAAGTTAATATAAATTTTATAAGCTTTCCATCATGTACATTTCAGAATGTACCTCAAAGTCTTTTTGTTGTGTGAATGTGTCTCCTGTGACAAATCACCCTTCTAGTTAGTGACTTATATTTCTTACCCATGTCTCATGCCCACTTCATTCATTCATTCATTCATTCATTCAATAAAAATTTACGAAGCACTCACTATGCCCTAGGTATTGTGTTTGGTGCATGAAGGTTAGTAAGTAAAGCAGAACCTTGCTTTCCAGAAATTCAGCATCTTGCAAAGGGAGAATGGCATTAAAGTAAGCCTCTAAGCAATTGTCGTTTCTATCTTATCACTCTCTTATCCAACTGTTTCTAGAAAAATTTCACCTACCTCATTCCCTGGTTTGGACTCCCTGAAGAACATGTAAATCTTCATCAATCCTTCTATTGTTGATTGAATGTGAAACGCTGGGGAGCCTTTAAAAAACCTTGATAGGTCTAGCAGCTCAACATTTACCCAAAAGCCAAAAGTCTCAGGTTTAATTAAATGTGAGACTCAAGACTGAGTCAAGTCCTTCCTCAAAGATCAGCTGGCCAGGCGCTGGAATGAATAGGTCTACCTACGGGACAAAGACAACAACAAAAAATACTAGCCTGTGACTCTCCAAGATGGCTAGCCTGATCTAGGGAGGAAAACGATGAATAAATCTGAAAACCTGGAAGAAGCATGGTGGTTACTATATATTTAGTAATTATGTGCCAACCACAGCTTTTAATTATATTTGCATTAAGACGGCTTGGACTTTGGCTTCAGAAACGTGGCGTAACTTGCGCAGCTGTGCAGGCCCACGATGATATTTTCTTCCATTTTGCTACGGCCGGCTGAATTATCCTTCAGCGGGTCCGTGTGCCTCTCACACTGGAACATATCGAGCTAACGCAGAGGAAACAGGAAAGCCATCAGCCGGCACCCCCTCCCCTCAGACCCCCCGATGCCCTCTTCACATCTTGTGAACGCCGGCCTTCCCTGTGAACCCCGTCACCTTTACCATCCCATCTGTTCTGAACAGAGGGGAGCGACAACGGCCGTATATTCCGCACCAGGCCTACTAATCCTGCCAGATTGCGCTGGTCTTTAACCATATGCCACACATGATTAGAGAACAGATCTTTCTATTTGCATGACAGGCTGTGGATTCTGGACGGGCCTCGAGGGCCACCTCCAGATAGACTGAGTGTCCACTGGATGTTTCCCTGACCGCAATGAAGAGCACACAGAGCTTTGGCTCTGTCAACACCCGGCAGGAACCGCAGCGCCTCTGCTGTGGGGCCTTGACTGGGTTATTCTCTCCAGGCTCCCGCCCTCTCCTCTGTAAGGTGGAGGAGGTTTGTCAGTCTGCCCTGCGGAGTTGGAGGTAGAGGCCGGGCGGCGTCATGCAGGAGGGTGTGGGCTCCCTACCAGCCTGGGATCAGAACCTGCCGGTCCATTTCCTGATTATTCCACTGTGGGCAAAACCTGAGGCTTTAAAATGGGAATCCTCAACACTGCCTCCACGGAGGGCTCTGTGGCGACTACAGGGGTTCAGAAAGAATTGCACGCGGCGCCTAAGTGACTATACGAGGCGTTAGCACATCATCATTATAATGTTTTTTGTCAAGATGAAGGGAGAGAGGTTAATGTCTAAATACAGAGCAGTACCTGGGGCATAGAAAACACCCAGAGACGGTGGCGATTGTTGCTGCATTGCTACCCTTCCATTTATGCTTTACGTGAACTGTGTCATTTTGATGTCGCGGAGATTCACTTGTCCCTCGAGGACTGGGTGAAATGACACGCAGCGGTGTAACCGCTGTTACCTCGAATGCGGGGTATGAACATTACCTCGAATGCAGAGTATGAACAACTATTTAAACCAGGCATAACGAAATTCAGGGCTGGACTTTTTTTTTTTTTTTTTCTTTCCTTCCTCCGATCCAGATTTCAACCCGGCAGGCAATCATGTTCCTTTTGTGACTCCCGTGTGCGACTGAGGTCTTTCAGGAATGGGAAATGTACTCACGGGACCACGAAGCATCTCTGTGGTGGGGTCAGCTCTTCCTTGGGTTGCCAAGGCGAGTTGGACTGTCGGGAGGCTGTCTGTGGTTTTCATGTTTGCCTCTCCTTTTTTATGTTTTGTTTTCAACAAACTGCTGTTAGCATTGCTGGTGTCTGAACTGTTGGCTCAGGCTGGAGAAGAAGCGTGAATGGTTCCCAGGAAGGACTTCAGGTGGAAGTACAGCCCTCTGAAGGGTTCTGAAGCCACGAAGGGCTGAGGAAGCAGCTACAAACTGAAGACGATCTGGAGCGCAAGTAAAGGTGTATTATTCTCTTACGTGACTTTTCAAAAACTTGCTTTTAAAGATACACCAAACTATAAATCTAATGGCATGTTCAGGAGTAAGCTTCTAGTTTAGTCCCTTTTTGACTGTAGAAGACTTGCCATATATATATATATATATATATATATATATATAAGAGAGAGAGTACGAGCAAGGGAGAGGGGCAGAGGGAGAAAGAGAGAATCTTAAGCAGCCTCCAGGCTTAAGAGAATTTTAAGCAGCCCAATGTGGGGTCGATCCTGTGACCCTGGGATCACTACCTGAGCTGAAATAAGAGTTGGATGCTTAACCAACTGAGCTATCCAGAATGCCCCTATTGAGTATTCAATATTTTGAATACGTTCATTTTATTTTATTTTAAGTAGGCTCCACGCCCAGCATGGGGCTTGAAGTCATGACCCCAAGATCAAGAGTCACACGCTCTACCAACTGAGCCAGCCAGGAGCCCCCAGGTAACTTCAATATTTTAAATAACCAAAAATGAAGTTCAACGTTGTCACTTGACTATGAATCTCCGCATGTAGCACGACGTATTTCGGCCAGGCCAGCAAAGGAATACATTTGGAATAAACTCTCCAAATTCTCAATTTATTGGACGTTACATTTTTGTCTTCTATATTTTACAGGTAACGAAGGCACAAAGCGGGGAGGAAAGAAGGTTAACTGAGGGGTAAAAGTGATCTAATGAACCCATATGTGGGTTCTATTCTATTCTATATATGGGTTCTAACCTCTATTCTCTATTGTTGCAGGTTTTGTCATTTTGCTGTATGTTAGTTCAAAAATACCATCCTGACATATAATTTTCGTATGTCTCCTTACAATATTTTTTGCTGCTGAAATATAAACTCTTCCCTTCTGTGTGGTTCCGAGAAGACTCTCAGCAGCTTGTCAAAGCTTTCTGCATCATAGCCATTGATTTTTCTGGTCTTCGTGATTAGATGTGGCGATTTTTCTTCCGGATCGTTTACTTAACAAGAGGTGATTTCTAAGAGCCAAGAGTCTTCCCATCATGTTCCCTTAATTAGCCTTTACACATCCGTGCTGATTGCAGCATGTAAAGAGGCGTGTGGTAAAGCTGGGGATCAGCTACCGGACCTGCCCTCGCCACTGTCATTCCACAGGACCATCCAGCTCATGGCCCATGCGGCTCTGCACGGCCCGCCTCAGTCACTGACCAACTGAGTAATGGATTAACTGAGCCTCTAAAATGCCTCTTCGATAATAAAATTCACTTTCGTGCAGAAGGAATACAGTGTTGGTACAAGCAAATACAATATGATAAAAATAGGTAAACCTCAATGAATGGGGGTAGTGAGAAAGGCACAGCTGCTGGAATTAAATAGAACAAAGGTCCCATCGTGCTTTTGGGGGGCAGGTTATTTAATTCCCTAAATGTTTGCTCTGTTGTCTATAAAATAGGGCAATGATACCTCATCGAAATATTACGAAAATGAAGTGACTCAATGCATGTAAAGTGCCCCTTAATTTCCTTTACATGAAAATACTAACTGAAAGAAAAAACCAGTAAGTTTATATCCTTGCTGCCTGGTTCATCTGTCCCCATGGAGCCTCTTCATCGAAAACACCCTGCTACCCGCTCACCCTGGACTGAGTTTGAGACCCACCAATGGTAGCACCATAGCTGGGGTTGCATTCACCATAATCCCAAGGCCAAAAAGTGGCCTACAACAAAGGCCAGATGCCAAATGTTTCCTGAATTGTATTAAAATAAACATAAGCACCAGAGAAAAGGGGATGGGCAATCAAACTGATCACTCTGATCTAGCTTGAGGTTCCGGTACAATCATTCCTTCTAGTCAGATCATTCTAAAATGGTAGGATGCAAACCAGTGGTCTCCAAACTGTGGGCAACCCACGCCTGGAGAAGGAGAGCTTAAGAGTCCATTTTATGTGGCCACTGCATCTGAGTCTGAACGAATAATGCTTTACCATCCACATATTCATCCCTATCACTTTTATTCCGTCACTATCAAAACTGACTCTGAGAACTCAGAGATTTTCACGGTCACAGTAAAAAGCAATAGCATTACGCCAGTCATGACTAATTAGAAAATGTAACAAAAGCGAATTATGTTCCCAATTAACAACAAAAACATATGGTATCTAGGAATAAATCCAATAAAAGGACGGTAAGAACTGTATAGAGAAAACTTTAAAGTATTATTGAAAGATGTAAAACCAAGATCTGAATAAATGAAGTGACATGAATAAATGAGATGAACTTCATGACCATATGACAAAGGTACCAGTCTCCCCCAAATTAATCTATAAATTCAATGCAAACTCATTCCAGAAACCCCAATAGAATTTCTTTTGTGGAAGTTGACAAGTTGGTTCTAAAATTCCCATGAAGAGTAAAGACTAAAGAGTAGTTAAGATATTTTAAAGAACAACTTGAGAGAGTTTTCCATATAATTGCAAAGCTATAGGAATCAGGAAGACTTTCTTAAATAAGGCATATATATATATATATATATATATATATATATATACTTATATATACATATATATACTTATATATACATATATATACTTATATATACATATTTACTTATATATACATATATATACTTATATATACACATATATATACACATATATATACATATATGTGTGTGTATATATATATATATATACTTAAAATTTAAATCTTCTGTTCAACAAATACCATAAACAGCTGTAGTAAACTATAGACCAGGAGGATATATTTAAAAAGTATGTAATTGGGGGCACCTGGGTGGCTCAGTCAGTTAAGCGCCTGACTTCAGCTCAGGTCATGATCTTGTGGTTCGTGAGTTCAAGCCCCACGTTGGGCTCTGTACTGTTAGCTCAGAGCCTGGAGCCTGCTTTGGATTCCTTGTCTCTCTCTCTCTCTCTGCCCCTCCCCCACTCACACTCTCTCTTTCTCTCAAAAATAAATATTAAAAAAATAAGTAAAAAATAAAAAGCCTATAATTGGCAGTGATTATTATTCAGAATTTATAAAGAACTTTTTACATGGCAATCATGCACAGACAGATCACCCAATAGAAAATGGACACGGGAGATGAATAAGTAATTTACAGACAGGAAATCTGAATATATCATAAATATGTGACAATCTCACCACCTACACAGTAAATGTAGATTGAAACAATCCAGTACAATTACATTTACACCCATCAGATTGGAAACAACTTAAAAGGCTAATAATGCCAAGTTTTGGCAAGTAGGTAGAACAAAAAATAAACAGGTAAATCACACACTGCTTTTAGCCATGCAAATAGGTGCGATCACATTGGAGCAACGCTAAGACCAGAAATTCTGCTCATAAAAATGTATGATAGGAAAAATGTCTCACATGTGTTCAAGGAAATGTGCACAGAAATGTTTATGACAAGACTATTTTGAATACCCAACAACTGGAAATGATCTATGTATTTCAAAAGAGAGTAGATGATGTAATTTTGATGCATTCAAGAAATAAAATAACATACCAGAATTAATGAATTAATATCAGTATAGATAAATTTAAAAAATAACATGGTGTAGGGGCATCTGGGTGGCTCAGTCTGAGTGTCTGACTTTGGCTCAGATCATGATCTCACGGTTTGTGGGTTCAAGCCCCACGTCGGGCTCTGTGCTCACAGCTCAGAGCAAGAAGCCTGCTTGGGATTCTGTGTCTCCCTCTCTCTGCCCCTCCCCCGCTTGTGCTTCCTCTCTCTGTCTCAAAAATAAATAAACATTAAAAGAATTTTTTTAAATGACATGGTGTATAAAAACAAATTTTAAGAGAACACATTTCTCAAAAAAGCGTAAAAATACTACATACTGTTTATGTACATAAACAAATAAATAACAACAAAATAACAAACAAAATAAATAAACATTTATTATGTTAAAGATTCTTTCTAAATTAAGAATGATAATAAGCTCTGGTTGGGGATGGAGGGGGGTGGCATCAGAGACAAACACAAAAGAGCATTGAAATGTATCATTAAAGTTTTCTATTTTCTAAAAGTAACCCTGAGGAAAAACGGCAAAGATTTGTCAAAATATATGAACATATGATCAAGCTGGTAGTTCAAATCTGTTCTAGACTTTTAGATATCATATTTTTCAGTGCTAGGATTCCCCCAATTGTTTGTTTCCATCTCTCCTGAATATTTTTTTTTATCTTTCCACCTTGATCATTCTCCTTTCCTACAGATTCTTTTACGTATTTATCCTGATTGCTTTTTAAATCTGCCAAGCAATTTCAATATTTGGATTGTCTGTCAGATTGTTTCTATTAACTATTTTTTTTCTCTTGGTGGTCAGCCACTCTCTCAACTATTAAATTATTCGGATATGTTATTCAGTGAAAGGCATGGTAGTTCCTTGGGGTGATGAAAGTAAAAATATGCTCAGTAAAAAAATGGGAGATTGGGAAGATGACTGAAAGGACCCAGGAGCCAACATGAAGGAGTTTCCAGTGGGCAAAATTGGAACGGACCGAGCAAGAAAATAATGCTCACATTGGATTATAAGTCATAAAACAAGCATCCTGGGTCCATGATGAGACCAATAAATAATTGACTAAATAGATGATTGGGAGAAAAGAGAAAGCTCTTTCTTACAGAAGAATTCAAATTAAGAGATGTGTAGAAAAGGTGAAGGAAATATAAGATTAGCTTGGGGCAAATACCACAACGATAATGGCCGCAGGCAAGGTCCAGCCATTGGTCCCCAAATGCTAATTTTGGAAACAGTATGCCTCGCCTTAAAGTATTTCTCATAAATATTCATCAGTAGTAAAAAGGAAAATAGGGACTTTACAGTGGAGAAACCCAGCAGACACCATCGTAACCCAAAGATCAAGGTTCACAGCCCCAGAAATAAGACATACTGACATCACACGTCACCTGACACCTGATACAACATCACTTCTGTGCCATTTTTTGCATAAAATGCATAATCTCGGTATGATCATGAGAATACATTAGATAAACCTAAACCAAGGGCCAAAATGATAAGACCAACATTTTTTTAAAAGTGCAGAGGTCAGGGGCGCCTGGGTGGCGCAGTCGGTTAAGCGTCCGACTTCAGCCAGGTCACGATCTCGCGGTCCGGGAGTTCGAGCCCCGCGTCAGGCTCTGGGCTGATGGCTCAGAGCCTGGAGCCTGTTTCCGATTCTGTGTCTCCCTCTCTCTCTGCCCCTCCCCCGTTCATGCTCTGTCTCTCTCTGTCCCAAAAATAAATAAACGTTGAAAAAAAAATTAAAAAAAAAAAGTGCAGAGGTCAAAAAAGACAAGGAAAGACTGGGGATTGGAGGAGATAAAAAGATAATTTATTTATTTTTAATTAAAAAATTGTTTTTAAGTTAATTTGTTTTGAGAGAGAGAGAGAGAGCGAGAGCGAGACAGTATGAACCGGGGAGGGATAGAGAGAGAGAGAGAATCCCAACCAGGCTCTGCTCAGCACAGAGTCCCATGCGAGGCTCCAACTCACAAACCATGAGATCGTGACCTAAGCTGAAACCAGGAGTCAGATACTTAACCAACTGAGCCACCCAGGCGCCCTTGAAAAGACCATTTAGAGTATCCTGGGATCCTGATTGGACCCTAGGACTGAAAAGGACGTTAGTGGGAAAATTGACGAAATTTGAAGAATGTCTAGTTTGAAGTTTAGTGAATAGACTAGTATAGTACAAGTGGTAATTTTATGACTTTGATCATTGTACTATGAGGTCGCAAGAGAGTAGCATTAGCAGAAGGCGGGTGGCGTGTATATGGAAGCTCTCTGTGCTGTATTTGCAACTTTTCTGTACGTCGAAAATTATTTCAGAAGCGTTTAAAAAGTTACCGGCGGTAATACTTGGGCTAGGCAGAGTCTCATTTTTAGGGTGGATGGATTCCGATTTTGCCCTTAGTTTTAAGAATTTGGTCCTTAGTCTTGGAATTAGCACTAGCGTTTTCCCATATGTATTAGAACTGTAGCTATAAGGTAGCAAACCTGTGCTTACTCGTAGCCTGGAGCCTTTCTGGAGTTTTCAGGGAAAGTCTGCGTGGACCTAAGTCCTTCTAACGTGGTGAGGCTTGAACATCCAGTGCCATCTCCGCAGCCTCAGGCACCTGCTGCTCACAGCTGGGATCTTCCGCTTCTCTGCTCGTATATGAAGTTCAAAGACAGCACAGACTTCGGGAGGAATTCGAGTGCAGGTATTAGGGCTGTCCTCTCCGCCGCGTCCTTTTCTCTGGGATTTCCAGCTTCGAATGCTCACTGCGCCAACGGCCTTGAATTCTAACCTGACTCTTCGGGGGCCAGGATGGCTGCTTTCTGCCTAAAGTGTGTGCCTGTGGGCCACGTGGACTGACCTGGGGGAAAGCTGGATGGCTCGGTGCGTGTCTCCTCCACTTCCTGCCTAGGTTTGCTTGTCCTCTACTGTCTGAAAGCTGCTCCAGAGTTTAACATTTTCATTGCCAGGAGTGGTAGTTTGGTACAAGCTTCTCTACCAGTGCCAAGACCTCACTGTGTAATAAAATGTTTAATGCCCAAACCATTTTCTATTGTAAATATCTAAAACAACAGAATTGTTTTTGGTATGTCAGGAAGCCTTAGAGATTTTCCAGAACCTTCATGGCCATCTCAGGGCAAAAACATAAGATGGCCTTAATGTTGTCTTTGGCCTTCTCACCTCCCTGTAGGTACCTTTCTCTCAGCTGCGCAGATTCCTGGTCTTACTTTCAGGTGTTTCTCCAGGACTCCATTTCGTTTCGGTCAGTGATCAACTTACCGTGTCTTCTTCAGTTCCTAACATGAATATTTATTGAATGAAAAGATGGAGGGAGGGAGGGACGAACGGAGGGAGGGAAAGAGGGAGGAAGGAGGGAAGGTGGAGGAGAGGAAGGAAGGGTCTTCTGCTAAAGGAAAGCTCTGGAGCAGGACACTCTGTCTGGTAAACCTCAAGCTCGCTTAAAATTGCTGGGGCAATCCTTGATGTTATTTTGTTTCTCGAACTTCTGTCATGAATCAGCTAATATGGTAGCTGCTCTGTAAACCCATTTTCACTTGCTGTCCTTTAATGGTTCACTCACTTGCTGATCTATTCCAATTTCTGATACGACGTCACCTCTTCCCTCAAGAGATCTCATGATCACCTTCGCTAAAGACCACCTCTGACCCCTGGCACTTTGTCCTTTTTCTCTGTTTTAGTCTTTCCCTTCATATTGGCTCTCACTACCTTGTATCTAGTATCCTAGAGCATTACAGTAATGTAATGTTAATGTTATATTACTTGTGGTGTCTTCCCTGGAATATAAGCAACATAAACATGGAAATTTTGACCCTGCCCGCGGCCCCCCCCACCCCAATTGCTGTATTTCCAGCACCTTAGAACAGTATCTAGTGCTCAACTAAAAACTCAGTTGATACTCGTTGACATAATAAATGAATTGTCACGGCAATCCTGCAGGATTATCCTCATTAAACAGAGAGCAAAAGTAAAGATCAGGAAAACAAAGTAAACTAGGCAGTCATAAAACAAGTGACAGATCTGGATTAAAAATCAGATGTTTGAGGCACCTGGGTGGCTCAGTCGGCTAGGCATCCGGCTTCAGCTCAGGTCATGATCTCTCGGTTCGTGAGTTCGAGCCCCGCGTCGGGCTCTGTGCTGACAGCTCGGAGCCTGGAGCCTGCTCCGGATTCTGTCTCCCTCTCTCTCTGCCCCTCCCCTGCTCGCACTCTGTCTCTCTCTCTCAAAAATAAATAAACATAAAAGAAATTGAAGAAAACAAAAACTCAGATGTTCTGAAAGGCTCAGGGTTTGAAACATGGCAGACGGTGTGGACCAGCAGCAAACTATCAACACCATGGAAGAGTGTCTGTCTCTTATCAGGCTCACCCTGGTTGGGCGAATTTACGTGAAAATGAGAAACGAGCCCCGAGGCAGATTACATGCTTATGACCAGCATTGAAAGGTGATATTGGGAGATGTGGGGGAAACTGCGACTGCTATAGAAATCGATGAGGAAACATACGAAGAGAGATATAAATCAACAACACGGAATATTCAGTGCTCTTTGTCCAGGGAGATGGTGTTGTTCTAGTTGCCCCTCTGCTAAGAGTTGGCTGAAACAAAGAATTTACCGTGTATGGAATACAGGAGACTTGGTATGACTGCCTCTTTTAATACTGAAGACGTCGCCAACAGGAATCTGTGTAAATTTTGAAGAAATGACCCAAGATTCTTCCACTCCTGAAATGAGTTGATTCGCAGATAGCTCAAAATCCTTTTTTCTTTTTTGAATTTTAACATTTATTCATTTTTGAGAAAAAGAGTGTGAATGGGGGAGGGACAAAGAGAGAGAGGGAGACACAGGATCCGAAGCAGGCTCCAGGCTCCGAGCCGTCAGCACAGAGCCCCACGCGGGGCTCGAACTCACGGACCGCGAGATCGTGACCTGAGCCGAAGTCGGACGCTTCACCGACCGAGCCACCCAGATGCCTGTTTTTTTTGTTTTTTTTTTTTAATTTATGTTTTTTTGATAATGCAAAATTTCTTAAGCTAAGGGCATTTTTATTTTTTTTTCCAACACTTTCAAAAAAATGTGCTCCCCAAGAGGCAGGAAAAGGATACCAAAAAACCACACACGAAAAACCCTCAGATGTTCTGCCTCCATGCCCGTGTCTTCTTCCGGTGCCGTAGAAAGTGGAGTCAAGGGCAGGATGCTCAGAGCAGGATGAGGAGGAGAACGAAGAATCACATCGTTGGGGGGGGGGGGGGGGGGAGCACTTCCGCCCAGTACCCACTCAGCACGCTTCCTTCCGAGCTCAGCCTGACTGCTTTTTCCTTCTAGTCATGTCCTAGCCTCGCAACATTCACATAATAACCTTCACTGAAAAATGGAGCTACGTTAACCCACGAGCTTGGAGTCATCTCCTTCCCCAGCTCCCCCTTTGTGAATTGCTTTGCTGAGTGCTCCTAAATATGAGAGTGAAATAGTTAAGGAAAGTGCCAACGACGCTAGAAACTAAACGAGATCAGCATATCGGCGCTCATTTGTATCGTGTAGAGCTCCCCAGACCAGAATCACTCATTCAGGGTCGTTTTTCTCTACAGAACGTGCTTTCTTACCGACTCCTAAGAGGACTGGGACTGGGAAGACCATGGGGAAGCAGTTCTAAATAACTTCATTGTAAAGACCAACGCAACTAAAACGAAGGGCATTTCATATGTTAACCAAGTAAGCTGGGGAAGAAGGGAGGCCCTTTTGGAAGCATTTGTAGAAATTGCCCAGGAAACATACTCTGTGAAGATCCAAGATCTTTTCATAGACACCTCACCAAAATCTATATATTCGCTGTGGATTTGGGCATTTTAAAATCTGCGGTTCGTGGGAACATGAGCAATACAGTCTCATTTCGACTTCTTACTATGTACAGTCCAGATGCATTGAGAAAGGTGTTTGGTAATGTGAAATGGGTCTGCTCTGGGTTGTGTGTGATAACTTGCTGATACCGTGCCTCACCCAGAAAAGCAATACGTAGGAAAATAAATACCGGAGAATAGTTGCTCTCTCCCCTCATATTTATAAATAGGACATTTGTGACTTGAGTGATGACATTCTAAGATATTCACCTCAAAGTCCTTGGAGTCGGAGGCCGCCTCAAGTGTGTAGAAAATTGCTTTCCCAACGTCTCCCGGCTTTCGCCAATTTTGCAACTCAACGTTGTGGAAAATTGTGTGTGTGTGTGTGTGTGTGTGTGTGTGTGTGTGTGTTTGAGAGTGTTTGAAATCTAGGGTCTTAGCTGCAAACCAGATGCCATTTCCATTAGTTGTTTTGCAAAGTTGTTTCCCTTAAATCGCAGAAGTCAATATGTGAAAAATGAAATGGTTTGCACGGTGAGCCTTTCTTCACTTCTCCTGGATCCGGGGGGCACACAGACACGAGGGGGTCCAGGCCAACTCTGAGTGAGGGCAGGACCGCTGGGTGAAACTGTGGAGTGTGAGCTCCCCGTCGAGAGGCAGCTGTAGCTGCTTACTCCTGGCTGGGGTATTGGGTATTCTAGAACATGCGCTCAGTAGTGCTGCTTTTAAAGAACCAGAAACCTGAATTTTCATGGAAACCTCCCAATTTTCAAATGCCAGCAACGAATTAAAATTTTGGGGGTGCCTGGGTGGCTCAGTTGGTCAAGCGTCCGACTTCAACTCAGGTCACGATCTCACGGTCCGTGAGTTCGAGCCCCGCGTCGGGCTCTGGACTGACGGCTCGGAGCCTGGAGCCTGTTTCAGATTCTGTGTCTCCCTTTATCTGACCCTCCCCTGTTCATGCTCTGTCTCTCTCTGTCTCAAAAATAAATAAACGTTAAAAAAGAATTTTAAGTTTTTAAATACACAAACAGGACATAAGACCCACTGGCCCAGCCACTAAATAAAATTCAACAGGTGTTCAATGTGTGATACATTAGATTGGGTGCCAAGCAGCCAGTCCCTCCAAAGAAGGATCTTCGAGAAGCAGTAGACTGCCCCTGTCTTGAAGGTCACCTGCTTTTAAAGTATCTGTGACCGGGGTGCCTGGGTGGCTCAGTCGGTAAAGCGTCTGACTTCAGCTTAGGTCATGATCTCATGGCTTGTGAGTTCGAGCCCCATGTCGGGCTCCGTGCTGATAGCTCAGAGCCTGGAGCCCGCTTCAGATTCTGTGTCCGTCTCTCGCTCTGTCCCTCTCCCGCTTGTGCTCTGTCTCTCTCTCGAGAATAAATAGAAAAAACATTAAACATTTATAAGATGTCTGTGGCAGAGAGACTGGTACCTGCTTTTGAGGTGTTTCCTGGTTACTTCTTTTCTCATCCTCTCCTATCCACCAGGACCCACCCCCTGGAGCTCCTTGTCATCAGCCACCTTGAGGGGCTACTGCTAAGTTCCCAGGGACAGCGGCACCTGGATGGACACGAGGCCGCCCCTGACTTGGTTCTTGCTTCCTTGACCCGCCATGTTGCAGCCTTCCCAAAACTACACGGCATTCAATTACACTGGTTAGGGAGAACTAACTGAAGATTCTAGGCTTTAGAAACATTTTATTATTTTTCTAAATGATATATTCATATAAAAGTCTACGTAATTCAAAGAACAAACACAACGAAAAGGTTAAACACACCATGGGATGGCCTCGGGGTCCCGTCTGTTATGTTTTCATCAACTCCCCTTACCAGGATCTCACCACTGAGCCTCCCATTCAGGGAAACCCTATCCTTCCTTCCACAGGCTCTGCCTCCTCTTTTCCTCATGTCCCTCAACAAGCCAGGGCAGGTACCTACCGGAGCGTGGACTTCCTGATGTCTGAGTTGTTCTGACCAGCTTCCATCCGGGGTCGGTGTGGTGCTAGAATGGTGGGTGGGCGGGGTGCTCATTCCACATGCTGCCCCGGAGTGGACTTTGGAGACACAATCCCAAGTCAGTACAAAGTTGCAGTTAGGTATTTGCCGTGCAGTTGGGACTCCTTTGACCAAGATGTGACTCTTCAAGCTTCAGGGTCATCCAGGAGCTAAGTATTAAATCAAACAACACACACACACACACACACACACACACATCTGAGGTACTTCTCAGGGCAGTAGGGTCTAACCCACATTAAGGAAGAAAAATATTTTCCTAACTGGGATAACATCTGCCTGGCTGGCCTCCCTCACAGTGGTGTTGGCCTACCTCTGTTCTCCTGCCAAATCTCCATTCCCTCCAGGTCTAGGGGGGAATAAAAAATGGGACTCGTTAAAGGCCACCTACCCATTAACTTGTTAATGTCCATCAGTTTGTTGGAAAAAAACCCAGAAGAGTCTTTGAAACTATATGATGTTTTTTTCCTCCAGTGGGTCAAATTTTTGTGAGGACTTTCCGTAATCTTTGTACCTAAAGACCATTTCTAAGTAACCCCTAAGGATTGCAAAGGGGGTGGGTGGTTGGTTGGTGAGTTTAGTTATTCTAAAAAGCTGAATACAAATTCCTCATTAATAGGAAAAGAATCAAGACCATGCATGGGAAATTCTGACATTTTCATGTGCCCTCCAGATTCCCCCCCCCCCCCCACCGGCTTCCAGGTCTGAATCTTTCAGCATTAGTAAGGCAACGATTTATGAGAAATGATCAGTCCAATTTTTATTTGGAATTGAGATTTACGTGTACTACGTCACACAGATATGTACTTTGTAGCAGTGATGAAAAGGCAGAACATCATGGCTTTTCACAGATGAATTATTCTCTTTGTGGTCAGTGAGAACAGTTACTGATTATGCCTTTCACTTTCTAATGTTGGGCTTTACGTATTTACAGAGGTATTTCTAGGAAGGTAAGCATGGTTTCATTTTTTTATACATTTCAAAGAGTTCCCTCTCTGGGATAGTTGAAGAAAAGACCGGATTTCTGACAAAGCAAGCATCATGAGCTGAATAGTGATGACACAGTGGCGTCTCAATCATCGTTTGCACGGATACGTACCGTGGTTATCACAGAGGAGAAATGCACTTGCCTGGGATCAGAAAGACGAACACAAATCCTAGCTCTGCCCTTGCCCGCTGGAGGGACTTGGACTATCCAGCTGCCAACATTCGGGTGTCCCAGGGAGCCGCCTCTGAGACAGCTGGTCGTGTTCACGTGTTTATTAGGAACACCACTGGAAAGAGCCACTACGGAAAGGACGGGAAGGAAGCAGGTGTGGGCAGAAGGGAATTTGAACCACAAGATATATCTGATGGCCTCAGCCAGCCTACCAGGAAATCTGGAGCTAAAACGTTCCTGCAGGTTGATGCTGGTCTTCGATGTCTCTCACTCAGTCACTGGATGCGGGCTACATACTGGGAGGTGTGTGGTCTGCAGGAGGAGGTTCTCCACAGTTCCAGGCTAGCCCTGAAGGGGATGACAGGAGTCCCAAAGCTGGGATAGATCCTTCCTTAACGATGGACCTGGGAGGGGTCTCTCTGTCCGTCTCCCTTGAGTTCTCTGAACTTCAACTTCCTTGTAAGTACTCCATGAAGCCTGAACGCAGTCGTGACTGTAATCCACATGGCACAGTGCTTAGAACTTTCTAACTGCATGACAAGCATTAATTCTCATTATTGTCATTATCCAAAGACCGTGGTTGAGACAGAAAATTTCAAAGTGCTTGTTCATACCAAACAGTGGAGGCCTTCTATCGCTTCCCACATCACAAAGTCTATATCCCCAGGCACATTGTGCAGTGCGATGGCTTCTCGAATACCTAGTATTTGGTTTGTCTGGAGGGCAAAATTCCAAGGTACAGTAGCATCAGCAAAATGGGGAAGGCCGTGTCTCAAGAGACAAGGACACTGGGGTGTCTCACAAGCCCTTGGACAAGAATGCGGGTGGATACTGTGAACAACGGCACAGGAAGACACAAGGGTCTATTCTCCACCTTCGTCCCTGTTTTTCCAAGCAGGATCACTGCTGACAACGCATTCACGCGGGCCTTATTCGCCTCTCTTGTCGGGCAGATGGCCTCCCTTTGATCTCCCAAGGCAGTCAACAGTACTGACAACATCCGGGCTTTACTATCCAAGTGGTTCTGAAATCCCGGGAGGACTCTGATTGGTCTGACTTGAGTCCGGCTCCGGACTAGTCAAGAGAGGCCAGGGGCACAATGTCCCGTGGCCTTTTCTGCTTCCCACGTTACACGGGTAGGTGCAAGGGGACAGTGGAGTTTCAAGCCAAAGGCCTGAACGTATTGGGCTGAGAAAACAGTAGGTGGCCACTGGACCCAGAATGCTGGGAAAAATATTTTCTTGAACGTTACCTTAGGGGAATAAAGATAATGTGGATCACTGGGGAACCACAGCTCCCCAGATTATGGGTCAGAAACTGATGAAACGTGTATCTGTGGGCAGAAAGAATCCTCACTACATTTGCTTTCTAAATAGTTTGGGGAAGAGGAGAGCTGTGGTGGCCCATTGCTCTGGAAAACTCTGGCTAATCGTTTCATGTTATAGGAATTTTCCAATCTGGAATTGACGGGGATACGCTGGATGCTACATTAATTCATCATCTCTCTCTATTTTTTTATTTTAGAGGGTTAAATACACATAGCCAACATCCCAGTTTTACTTTCTTTGACCTTGTACTCTAGATCCCTCACAGTCAAAAGATGAATTCAGTCGGAATATTAGATCTTGGGTGGCACAATTTTATTTAGAAAGGTTTAGGGATAGAACGTTCCAAAAAATGTTTCATCAATTGCATGTGATATTTAAGACAATGAATACTAGATGAGATGCATTAAGCAGAATGCACATGCCTCCAAGATATTTTGCATACTCTTTGAGCTGGAATAATCAGCTTTGATGAGAATTTGATCTTCTCGTTGTCATTTTCATTTTGAATAGTTTCTTGAGGGAAGCATTCCATGCAACAACAGTTTATGAAAAGTGCTTCATAAGCTCTCAAGTAACTTCGTTGTCTCAGTCGATTTACTCTGTCTGCCGGCTCCAAAGACTCACCTGAGTTGTTCCGTTCACATCAAGTTTCTGGAGGTAGGGGGAGCTTCTAGAATCTGTATTTTCTGGGACTGCATCACTTTTCTGTCTTCTGTGCTCAGCTACCTGCATATGCCCCTGTAACAATCCTTATGTCCTAGGAATTGCCAAGAGGTAAAGAGACGAACGAAAGAAGTGTGATGAAAATGCTTTTCCCCATGTCCAACAACCAATTCACTGATCTGAGTGAATTTTCTCTTGCTGATAAGCAGCATGGCCCAGCTTGGGAGCCAGACACACTTGGCTTTGAATTCTGGCAGAGCCGCTTGCTGGCTCTCTGATCCCGCACCGATAGCTCTCATCCGGATGGTGAATGTCCCCATGTCCTTAAAAGGTTCGGCATCTTCTTCATCGTCTGGGAAACTTCTCATAACTTTTTGCCTGCAAGCAAGCTTTCTTTGATAACATTTCTCCTGAGGCCTCCTCAAAAAAAAAGGCCCTTCTTCTTTACTCAGGTTTGCCTTAGACGTTACCCTCGCTCCCCTGCTCCCCAACGGTGTCATTTTCAGACCACTGGGTCTCCTTTTCTTTCGAAAGAAAAAGTAAAGTAAGATAAAAACAGCGCGCTCTCTTTGAAGCTGGCATCATTGACTTGAATAAGCGGCCCCTGATTTGTAGCCATCAAAACCCTGTTTGCATCAGACCCTAGATGGCGGCCTTGGTTTTGTACCCAAACCCTTGCCATCCTCATAGGTGACTTTGCCGTCCTTCATGTTAGCTTCCCAGCTCTCCCAAAGTCGTGTCTTGCACCGTATCTTCACTCTCAACGGTACCACCTTGGAAGTCTCAGATGAACGCCTCCCAACCACAGCTTCCTATTATGTAGGAAGTATTCTTGCTCCCATGCAGAAGTATTCTTGCAGCAACGATTCTGCGACCTCCCGGCAAATTCGAATCTGTGAAATTTGGCCAACTTGCCATCCGCCGGCCCTCAACCTGTTACTCTTTCTTGTTTAGCGTGCATTCTGTGATTCGTTATGATGATCACTCTGGCAAATACTATCACCTCTGGTGCTGTCCTCTGCTTTGGCCCCACCCACCTGGTAGAACTCTGACCTTGAATGAACTTGGACACCCACGTTCCCATTGGGTGTATCCAAGCAGCAGAGGGGTGTGGAGAAAACCCTCCGGGCAGGCTGGTCCTAGAGGACCTCTAGGGCGTCCTCACGTCCTAGAGGACCTCTAGGGCGTTCTCCAGACTCAGTTGGGACCTCACCCCTACAATCCAAGGTGCTTAAATATGCAGCTCCTTCTTGCTTTCTCCGAAGCTCTAACTCTTCTCCCCACAGTTCTTCAGAGGCAGCCTTTGCCTTTCCTTCGCGGGGAAAACAAAAGCTTTCCAATGTTTATGTTACAGCAGATGTGGGCTAAGGATGAGTACTTGATTAATTAACAAAAAGATCAGACTGAGGCAGAGAATTAAAATGAATATACACACACACATCTTACACGCTTTAGTTCGATGTTACCTATAAAAAGGACGTTAATTTATAATATTTGAATGTATGGCCAAGGCTGTTATGTCGAATATAGTTCTGTGGATTTCAGTCCCTCACTTTCTTTTTTATACAAGGGGCAGGTTTCCCTGTTATGCAATTGAAATCTATGATTCCCAGTTTCACCTTTTTAGAAGATGAATAATCACCTAGGTCTTTTTGAAAACAAACTAAATTTAGAAGAGAATGCTTCTTCTTTTCTTATGATTTTTTTTTCCCTCCAAACTTTGAGAATGGTCTTGCCACACCAAAGGAAATAGTTTTTAATGTCTTGCCTTTCTTTAGTCTTTCCAAAGTCTTCGAGATAGTTTTATTAGAGAGGTGCCTGGGTGGCTCAGTTGTTTAAGCATCTGACTCTGGATTTCCGCTCAGGTCATGATCTCACGGTTTGTGAGTTTGAGCCCCGCATCGGATTCTGCTCTGATGGTGTGGAGCTTGCTTAAGATTCTCTCTCTGTCTCTTAAAATAAATAGATAAGCTTAAAAAAAAAAAAATATATATATATATATACATATATATTTATTAGAAACAACTCTCTTTTCATCCTTGTAACTCATGGCTTCTGTGATAGTTTATTAATTTACATAATTATTATAACTAATAGAAGTGGCATAAATAATTCGGGAACAAACACCACAGTCTCTTGATGTGCATACAAACCAGCTGGTGAGAGCATAAATGTACATCAGTGTATGTTCTTTAATACACACAACCCCTTTGATCATTATCATCTTTTTCCTTTCAGAGACCCAGTGGATACCTTTATAGTTAAAAAAATGTGGGGGCGCCTGGGTGGCTCAGTCGGTTAGGCGTCTGGCTTCAGCTCAGGTCATGATCTCGCGGTCTGTGAGTTTGAGCCCTGCGTCGGGCTCTGGGCTGATGGCTCAGAGCCTGGAGCCTGTTTCCGATTCTGTGTCTCCCTCTCTCTGACCCTCCCCCGTTCATGCTCTGTCTCACTCTGTCTCATAAATAAATAAACACTAAAAAAAAATAAAAAATGTGGAGAACGAGCATTGGAATGAGAAGAGAAATATGATTTGTGAGCGGTTACAGCAAATGGGTCGTTTATTTCTAGTGGTAAAATTTAAATTGATTGGAATTAAGATCTCATCATTGAAAGCCAATTATCTAATTAGTTCTTTTTAAAAAAATGGATAATGAAAATTACTAAAAATGTAGTAAAGTATATTATCACTTGTTTCAGTTACATATGTAAGTGGCTTTTTGAAGTTTAATCAAATTGGAGCACTCTTTAAAGCTGGCAAATGCTCAGGTTTTCTTATTACACACAGTGTACATGTGACAAAATTACTTCCGGCATAATGTTCACGTATACAGATGTCGCTTATTAATAGCATTAGTCAAATTGTTATCAGAGGATCTGGTGGGAGGTGGAATATTGGATCCTTTGTCACATAATATTGCCTATGATTTTTTAATTTGAAAAATACGAGACACAAGAAATAAGGCCAAAATCTCTAGCAGATTATAAATACAGTTACTAATCTATCAATGTCACTGGTAATCCTTTCCCACTTCCAATATTAGCTCTCTGGTATTACAATTGCTTTAAAAAAATCAACACTTGGTGGGGGAGTCTGCGTGGCTCAGTTGGCTAAGCATCCGACTCTTGGTTTTGGCTCAGGTCATGATCTCACAGGTTGTGAGTTTGAGCCCCAAGCAGGCTCTGCGTAGATAGCACAGAGCTGCTTGGGATTCTCTCTCTCTCTCTCTCTCTCTCTCTCTCTCTGCCCCTCCGCCTGCTTGCGCTCTCTCTCTGTCTCTCAAAATAAATAAAAAAAATTAAAAAATTAAAAAAATGAATAAAAAAATCAACACTTATCTAAGGAAGTTCAAACTCAACTCTTGTCAAGACAGAAAACTTTATCATCTTTTAATGTCTTCCTAAGGATTGTGAATTGTTAGCACTACATTTCCAATTAGAGGGTATTTTTTTCTCAACATATGATGTTTAGAGAAAATATTATGTAGGAGTAAAGAGGCAAATATTAAGAATGCTGGTTACTATTTCTAATTCTTAAATCATTGCCACCTAAATAGAGGTGGCTGTAGAAAATTTAGTAAAGCTCTATTGAACTGTATATTTATGCGTACTAAATTTCTGTGTTGTACCTCGAGAGTCAATGGCTAAACCCACTTGTTTCTAATTTGACTTTGAAATTTGAATTTTAGGGTGAGAAGAAAATTTTGGCACAGGCTTGTCCAACTCATCCCCATGTTCATCCGGGTGGTCCCCCCAAGGAATATTTCTCTTTCTGAATTCAGTCATCACTTCTTGACCCAGACTTTATCGTCTCTGAAAGTGAAATGCTCTGGCAGATAAACTGAAAAGGAGCCGCCAGTTCCATATTTCCATAATAACAATCTGGTATTTATTAGCCTTAGTATTTTCCAGGATAAGGGGTGTTGACAACACATCCTACATGCTTCTACACGACTTATCCTGGAAGACTTTCAGCAAATGAAGAAGACAATGGGCTCTCTGTTGCAATCAGCTTATCCAGGGCGTAGCCAAAGTTGCACATGGCCAAGTAGAGTGTGGATGATCGGGCACTCTCTGCATGGCCAGTGACTCTGTCAGGTACTTGTTATGGGGTTTCTTGTGCTGTCACACTGCAAAGGACTGAGAGAGGCCCCCTGAAGCCATTTGTGTCTTCCCTTTTCCCTTAACTCACTTCTCTAGGAAGAGATCAGATGAATGTCAAGAGAGACCATTTTGTCTCGAGGACAACACAAAATGGAAAACATTCAAAATGGCGTATTCTATTCTTGATTACATTTTCCTTTCTCGAATTTATTATTTTTGAGATCAGGGACTTTTCAAAACGTGTGTGTATGTGTGTGTGTGTGTGTGTGTGTGTGTGTGTGTGATTTTTTTTTTCTGTATAGATAAAAAGATTTTTCTGTTGAAAAATAGTATTTAGAAAAGTTTGGGGCCAGACATCTCTAAATGTGATCTCTAGCTCCACACATGTATAACACCTTGTGCAAATTTTTTAGCTAACCTGAAAGTTTCCTTATCTTTAAAATAGAAACAATATCAATCATCTCTCTGGGTGGTTTGGGGGCTTAAACTGTAATGCACATAACATATATAATAAAATATTCAGTACATAATACAGGTTAAAGAGTGGTGGTTCTTTACCCCTAAAAATAACTGCAGTGGAGTGATCATCAGGAAATCTTTCATCATCTGAACTGAAAATGTAGTAAATAGCACAGAAACTACCAGTTAATTTAATAACCTCACAATAGAAACTCACAGGAATCCACTGACCCTGGCAGGACATTAGGTCCTATAGGTCACTGTGTAGGACCTTGTGGGACTGACAAAGACAAATCCGGAAAAGCCTTAGATGCAAGACTTGTTGGGGAATAAGTAACCCACCAAAACACTGTGAGCAAAGAAGTGATGTGCTGGAAGTCTCCTTTAGGAAGTTTAACCTCTTGGCAATGTATGGCACAGACCAGAGAATGGAGAAATCGGAAGGGCTGAGGACAGTTACGATGCCATCATAGGCACTCTAGCGAGTGAGGTGGGGAGGTCGGCACTAACTTGTTAAATATGAGCCTTCCCTTCAAGGAATGATGGTCTTCTCTGATGAAAGCGGAAGAGCAAGGTATTAGTACATTTTTTTTTTTACCTTAAGTTTTTCTTTTAATTCCAGTTAGGTAACATACAGTGTCATATCAGTTTCAGGTGTACAAGCTACTGATTCAACAATTCCATACATCGCCTGGTGCTCATCTGGACAAATGCAGTCCTTAACCCCCATCACCTGTTTCCCCCAGCTCCCTACCCTGAAAGGTATGTGTACCTTGATGAGAGTTGCCCACCCAAGGTGAGGAAGGGGAGGGTATGGACCTACGGAGCTGACCCTAACTGAAGCAGAGGCCAACCCTCAGGTGCAGTGAGCATCTAAGGGGCACACCAGTCATAGTCAACGACTTGAAGGGGAGAGAGCTAGAAGGGGTGACAAGTTAATTACGGCTGAGTTTCAGGGCCACGGTAGAATGGTTCCTACGGCAGAAGTTGGAGACCATGACTTTATATGCACAGTCAATGCACATTTACCATTTTGTATCTTTAGCTACTCTACTTCAGCTACTCTTGGCTGTGCAGAAGCAAAGGGTGTCTGTGTGCAATGGGCACCTGCCAAAATTTACCCAGTAGAACGAGGGAAACAGATTATCTAGGGCCCTGGTGAAAGCCAAGTTAGGGTCCAGGCTGGGAAGGGAGGCCCAGGTGCCAGAAGAGGGCTGACGGGTTGACTAAGAAGAGCGGTCAAGCGCTTTCAAGAAATATAAAATCAAGGTCATAAAGTAGGAGTGGAGGTGGGATGCACAGGTGTGGTCGCAATCATTTAAATGATACTGAAGTCAAAGATGCCTCAGTGGTTCTGGGTAGTCAGGAGGGAGTGAACGTGGTGAGCATTGAGGAGGTTCTGTGACTACGGGTCAGATTGTTAGCAGAATCATGTAGGTCCATGTTGAGTTTCTGAGAATGATGGCAAGAAAACAGGTAGAAGAGAAGAAAATGGATCAGGTGCTGGAGTCAGCACGAAAGTCAGCAGAATGTTCTAGAGATCAAAAGATGCCTCGGAAGAGAAGGAAGAAAGAACAGTCTACACGAGATAAGGTTCTTAAGGGACGGCAGAACCATGATGAAAATGGCTCTGTGAACTCAGGAACTTAAAGACTCATCTCCTGGCTCTGTTAAGCTAGGGTAGACAAGAGCATCTTTCTCTGGAGAGAGTGGCAAGGATCTGAGGCCAGCTTTAGCAGGGAAGAAAGAGGAAGCTAATGAAAAACACAGACCATGACAGGTGGGTTCTGAGCAAAGTCAGGGTTCCACAAGGCCCATGGGGAGCCCGGGTGGCTCAGTTAGTTAAGGGTCCGACTTTGGCTTAGGTCAAGATCTCACGGTTTATGGGTTTGAGCCCCGCATCGGGCTCTGCACTGTCGGTGCAGAGGCTGGTTGGGATTCTCTCCTTCCTCTCTCTCTCTGCCTTTTCTCAACTTGTGCACACATTCTCTCTCTCTCAAAAATAAATAAATAAAACTTAAAAAACAACAACCAATCAACCAACCAAACAAACAAAAGGCCCAGTGTGCAAATGACTGCTAAAAGCAATATACTAAGGAGGAGGAGTATTTCCAGTCCCTTACTTTTCTTCTAGGTTTTTAGTCAAGTCATAAAGATTAAGAATTATTTACTTAGAAAACCAGTAATCGTGGGGGTTTTTTCCTAATGCAAGACTGCAAAAGCTATTTCCCTCCTTCTGCACTTGTCAGTTTTGCTTTACTTATTTGTGTCTGCAGAGTGTGCATAATTTTTGTACATGCCAAGATGCTGTGAGTGTAATAGACTATTGACTTGGTCATAAATTTGAGTTAAACTGAAAGAATAATAAGCAATGTTGATATTTGCTCAGAATTATAATAAATGTGTAACCACGGTGCCCACTAGGTTAAAAGGGCGTTTTGTTTCTGCTTTGGAAAAATCTGCCTAATGTGTTTGACATTTAAAATATGAATAACTCAAGAGATCTTAGAGCTAATACAGCAAAATAAGTTTTTGGATTTTATCTATTTCTCTAAATGTCAGCATTGCTTTGTAATAAATTATTTGATATTGCAGCGCTTTGAAAAAGATCAACTATGCTTTTGCAATTTGCTTGCTTTTATATTTTCTTGGCTTATTTTCCTACCCTTTATTGGGGGTCTAAGCAAAAAATATTAGAAACACTTAGTTCTAAAGGTGTTCTAAACCTAGCAGAAAATTTTAAATATTCGGGATTGGGCACTGCGTTGAATGTCTCCATTATTAGCGTGTAATGAAATGAATGTCTGCTGCATTAGACCCTGGCTTATGACTCAGTTGTCAGGGTTTTGCTTCAAAGGGCAAGCTGGCAAATGTTTCAGAAAGGATGATTATGATCCTAATGCAGACTTTGAGAGATGGGTACAATCCAGCAGTGAGGACTCAGGGACGTTGTTTCCGCCCACTGCGCGCCCCCTCCATGAGACGCTCGAGAATCAGGAAGAAAGCAAAGGTCTGTGTTTCCTATTTCCCAGGCGATGGATGGCATGCATGTTCAAGAGTGGCATCAGCTAACTGTGGGTAATAAAAATCACAGACAAAATTAAGTGACCGATAGAAATAGGCATGGCTGTCTTCCGGATTTAGTGATGACGTGGTTTTTGTTTTGTTTTGTTTGAAAAGTAGGAGCTGCCTTGATGTGTGACGATTGCCTTATTACTTGTCCTTTCAACAGATATTTGCCAAGCACCTGCTATCCTGTTCTAGGCACTGGTGAGTGAGCAGAGAGCAAGAGAGAGTGTCTGCACTCACAAAACTTTCCTCTAGTGATGGGGACTCAGCAAGCAAATAAACAATCGCATGAATAAAGAACACAATTTCAGGGGCGCCTGGGTGGCTCTGTCGGTTAAGCGTTAAGCGTCTGACTCTTGATTTCAGTTCAGGTCATGATCTCATGGTCTGTGAGTTTGAGCCCCACATGGGAGGAGGCTACGTGGGATATCCTCTCTCTCTCTCTCTCCTTCTCTCTCCGCCTCTCCCCTGCTTGTGCTCTCTCCCCCTCAAAATAAATAAATACAAACTTTAAAAAAATTTAAAAAGAACACAATTTCAAATACCTGGTGTTCCTCTGCCTGTGTAGCGAAAGGTGAATAAGTAAGTTTGTGCCTGGTTAGATCTGTGCTGACTCTGGACAAAAATCCACTCTAGCACTGGGGAAAAATCGAGTCACTTTTAATATAATATATATAGCATATATCGGGGCGCCTGGATGACCCTGTCAGTTAAGTGTCCGACTTCGGCTCAGGTCATGATCTCGCGGTTTGTGGGTTCGAGGCCCACGTCGGGCTCTGTGCTGACAGCTCAGAGCCTGGAGCCTGTTTCCGATTCTGTGTCTCTCTCTCTCTCTCTCTCTCTCTCTCTGCTCCTCCCCCACTTCCTCACGCCCACACCCTGTCTCTCCAAAATAAGTAAACATTAAAAAAATTAAAAAAATATATATAGTATCTACAGTATACACAAGAGAATGTATATGTGTGTACATCTCTCATAAAAACTCTCCCTACCCCCTTCTCTTCCTTCTCCACTGTCTCTTTCTGTCTCTTTTTCTCCCTCCTTCCCCTCTCCCCGTCTCCCGCCTCTTTCCTTTTACTTAAAGGCTCCTGCCACATGTCCTTTTGGCCTCGTTAATGAATCATTCATTTCCCAGGAAACTCCTTTTATTTGGCAAGCACAGGATTGGAAGGAAACCGTTTTTTCACACTGCTCTGGTCTCCGGAGGATTTTCCTAACCCCTGCTTGCCTCCTGCCTCCCCCACTCATTCTGTCCCTGTGGGTTGGGAGGGGGTGGGGAGGGGGAGGGGGGTGGTGAGAGGGGAGTTGGGAGGGACAGGCTTGAATCTTAGCCCCGCCTACTTCCCCTCTCTCCTCCACCCTGCTCTGTCCTATCCAAGTGCCAGGGTGACCACGTCCTGCTGGGGACTCAGCCTAATTCGGAGGGGTCTCTAATTACAACGTCATTAGGAATGAGGCTGACGTCTCACCACCCCCCTGACTCCAGCAGCTCCAGTGGCTTAGAAACCTGCAAGCCGGATAAGGAGCGATATTTGCCAGGCCTGTTGAAATGCAGACAGAAGGACTTGCTCTGGGTTATCCCAGGAGTCTGGTTTAAGGTCCTGGACCCGCTGGATAACAGCAGTATGGGATGCCTCCTTCCTGTCCGTCTCGGGTGTCCCTATGCACACAAAGCAGAAGGGCTTCTGGTGCTTTCTAAAGGGATTCTAAAGAACCCGCGGTGCTTTCTAAAGGGAGAAGTACCTGTTTTTATTTCCCCTGTGGTGAGTGCACCGACCAGCCCTTGGAATGCATGAGTGCATCTTTTTTCTTTTGGAATTCTTACTTAAATTCGAATTAGTTAACCTGCCGTGCAATATTGGTTTCAGGAGTGAATAGAGTAATTCATCACTTACAGACCGCACCCAGTGCTCATCACAAGTGCCCTCCTTAGTACCCATCCCCCACCTAGCCGTTTCCCACCCACCTCCCTCCATGAACCCTCACTTTGTTTTTTACGAGTCTCTTAGGGTTTGCTTCTCTTCCTCTCTTTTTCCCCCACCTCCCATACGTTCATCTGTTTTGTTTCTTAAATTCTACATGTGAGTTAAATCCTATGAGATTTGTCTTCTCTGACTGACTTATTTCGCTTAGTGTGATACACTCTAGCTCCATCCACGTAGCTGCAAATGGCAAGATTTCATTCTTTTTGATCGCCGAGTAATATTCCATTGTATATATTTGCCATGTCTTCTGTATTCATTCATCGGTCGACGAACACTTAGGCTCTTTCCACAGTTTGGCTGTTGTTGATAACGCTGCTCTAAACACCAGGGTGCACGTACCCCTTCAAACCTGTGTTTTTGTATCCTTTGAGTAAATACCTACTAATGGAATTGCGAGATCATAGGGTAGTTCTATTTTTAAGTTTTTGAGGAACCTTCATACTGCTTTCCACAGTGGCTGCATCAGTTTGCATTCCCGCCAACAATGCAAGAAAGAGGGTTCTCCTTTCCCCGAATCCTTGCCAACAATTGTTGTTTCTTGTGTTGTTAGTCAACCATTCTGACAGGTGTGAGGTGGTATCTCAGTGTGGTTTTCATTTGTATTTCCTTGATGTTGAAGAATGTTGAGCATCTTTTCATGTGTCTGTTGGCCCTCTGGATGTCTTCTTTGGCAAAGCATCTATTCATGCCTTCTGCCCATTTCTTCATTGGATTGTTTCTTTGGGTGTTGAGTTTGGTAAGTTCTTAATAGATTTGGGATACTAACCTTTATCTGATTTGTCACTTGCATGTAACTTCTTCCATTTCTTTAGTTGCCTTTTGGTTTTGCTGATTGTTTGGTTCCATTGTGCAGAAGCTTTTTATCTTGATGAGGTCCCAGTAGGTCATTTCTGCTTTTGTCTCCCTTACCTCTGGCAACGTGTCTTGTATGAAATTGCTCTGGCCAAGGTCAAAAAGGTTGCTGTCTGTGTTCTCCTCTAGGATTTTGATGGTTTCCTCTCTTACATTTAGGTCTTTCATCCATTTTGCGTTTGTTTTGGGGGTTTGGTGTAAGAAAGTGGTCCAGTTTCATTATTTTGCATGTTGCTGTCCAGTTTTCCTGACACCATTTGCTGAAGAGATCGTCTTTTTTTTCCATTGGACGTTATTTCCTACTTTATCGAAGATTAGTTGATCATATGGTTGTAGGTCCATTGATGGGTTTTCTATTCTGTTCCATTCATCTATGAGTCTGTTTATGTGCCAGCGTCATACTGTCTTGATGACGACAGCTTTGTAATACAGCTTGACATCTGGAATCGTGATGCCTCAAGCTTTGCCTTTCTTTTTCAGGATTGCCTTGGCTATGGGGGGGGGGGTCTTTTGTGGTGCATTACTGCATTAATGAGTCAAATAACTAATGCCAGCCCCATACTCATGGAAAGAACAATAAAAGTAAGGATGTATTTCAAAAATGAGCAAGTCAAAACAAAAAAAGGAATAAATGACCATAAAAGATGTAGCCAGCAGGGATACATTTAAGTTCTTGGTTTCTGGTGCTTTATCAAGCTTCTGCCTAGACATTAGGTCATGTTCAGAAAAAACAAAGGCAACTGGTCAAGACTTCAGCAGTCACTATGAACAGAACATCTAGATTACATTGGATCTTCTATATTCAGTCTTAAATTGAGGGTGAGAACATTACTTT
>NW_024412406.1:25414855-25466126 GCF_014898765.1 Herpailurus yagouaroundi | reverse complement strand
GTTTTGGTTCTTAAACTGGAGCTTCATTACCAGGTGCATTGAAATCCAGGTCCAAGAAGGATAGTTCTAGATTTGCTTCCAGCTGCTATTCTTTGTGCCTCAGTGCTCTTTGTTTGTGAGGTGGAGACATTAACACCTACTTGTCGCGAGCAGGAGTTTATGCCTCTCGATCTTCACTTCCCGTTGTCAGGCCCAGGAGGACTTACACTACCTGGCAAAGGGAATTGAGTTGCAGATGGAATTAAGGATGACCTTAAAATAGGAAGATTATCCTAGATTGTCTGGATGGTTTCAGTGTAATCACATGGACCCTCAAAACGGGAAGAGGAAGACAGAAGAGGAGAGCTGAGGAGAGCTCTAAGGGTGGAAGAACAGGCAGGAGGGATTTGCATCATAAGAGGGAACAAACCCGGCTTGGAAGGGGAGGGAGGCAGTGGCTTTGCCCAGAGAAGGATTTGCCCAAAGAAGTCAGGGATGACCCTCAGCTGATACCAACAAGGATACGGGACCTTGGCCCTATCACAGCAAGGACCCGAATTCTGCCAACAACTTGCATGAGCAAGGAAACAGATTCTCCCCAAGAGCTTCCAGAAAGGAGCACAGCCTTGAAGAGCCCTTGAGTTTAACCTGAGAACCATCCCAGGACATCCGACCTAGGGAGTTGTCCTAAGCTGACAAAATTGTGATGATGTGTTATGGCAGCAATAGAAAATGAACACACTACTTCTAACGTTGTTTTAGGAGTTCAATAAGGCGATGTTGGCAAGACTCGGAGTTTGGTCCTTATTCAGCGCTTGGTCATTTCTCTTATCATCACTGACAAAACACGTCACAATCCAGTGCACTTTAGGGAAGCCAAAGCCAGGGCACAGGTCTCACGGGCCATCTGTCTGTACTTTGTACCCTGCCATGCGGGGAGGGTTCTGGTATCACGTTGTTGGTGGGTCTATGGGCAATAGGAGTGCAATCTGAGGAGGCCACCAGAGCTACAGAATGATCTGGAAGTGACACTCCGTAATGAATGGTAGGAGGAAGTTTAGACGCACAGCTTAAAGTTGAGAACACAAAACAGTGCAGAGGAATGAGCTCCTTTTAACATAAGGGAACAGCTAGGACACCAGGGTCGCTCAATTGGGTAAGCGACAGATGCTTGATTTGGCTCAAGTCATGATCTCATGGTTTGTGAGATCAAGCCCCCAGGGGAGCTCTGCATTGACATCGTAGAGCCTGCTTGGGATTCTCTCTCTCTGTCTCTCCCTGGCTCACACGTGAACACTTGCTCGCTCTCTCGCTCTCAAAATAAATAAATCAACATTTAAAAAAATAGTCAAAATCAGTAAGGGAACAGCTTTCTTACACAAGAAGTATTAAACTTGTATTCCTTCGGAAAGTGGACTTAGGTGAATCAGCAAAAACTACCAAAACACAAATTTGCGCTCAGTACAAAAGATAACGTCCTTACCTCTTGGTCATTCTGCAGAGCGAGTAAGCTGCTGGGTGAGTCTGTGAGCATCCAGTCCCCCAGCCCCTGGGAGGGTTCAGACAGAGGCAGGCCACAAGCACAGAGAGGCAGGGACTCTGCCTAGAGGGACTGTGATGTCCGCTGGCACCCCCATTCCTGTCATGCCCATTCGCGCCTGAACAAAACTGCCCTAGTTCGCAGAAAAAACGGTGTCTCCGGATGCATGTTTACAAGTTGCATTCGTAGCGTAATACAAAAATGTGAAGAGCTTCACTCTTTGGGGCTGAGTAGACTAACCACATGCGTTCCTGGGTTGTGCTGCTTTTTATGGAGAGACTTACGACATAGGCATACCGATATGTGACATGTGAGGTTGTTTGTCAGGGAGGAATAAGAACATGGGTGTGCATGTGTGGAGGAATTTTACCTTGAGGAACATTCACTGCAAGCAAGAGAGACACACTTTTGTTGAAGGGGAAATGGAGCGTCATGCTTTAGCTCTGAGACAAAGTTCTCAAAACCTGATGTTTTATATTTTCTGATGGGTTTTATTGTTATATTTATTAGGCTAATGAGCGTGTGATCCAATCGACTTCATGTTTATGCCATTAAAACTAATAGATATATATTGTATATATTTAGAATCTGATATCATTTAGAATCTAAAATGCTCTTATGGGGACACTTTCTTGTTTATTACCAGAAAGTGACAACACAGCATTTTCACAAAAACGCACGCATCCCGATTTTAAGAAAGCTGCGGTATAAAGTGGTTCACCCGTAGGCAACGAAGGAAAGCTCTCCTTAATGGGAGAATATGAGCAAATAAATGCAGCAGCTTTTTTGTTCAGAAATCATGAAATACTTGGACAATCAACCTTTTTCAATGCCCAATAATCTGAGTGACCCAGACGAAGATCAATTAGGGATGGGAAGACCGTTAGTGAAAGTTGCTGAAGAATAAGATATTGGCAAAGTGCCGGTCATATCACACCATAGGTCATCTGATAATTACAAATATACCTTTTCAGTGGGTGTGTCTGGTGGTCCCCACTTCCATACAGTGATCCGATTTAACTTTTAGAATAATGGGTCTGTGTGAAGTCATGTAATTCACAGTGATTCATTCCGGAGTACCCAATATCACTTCTGACATATTCCTACCAAGATTGTTTGCCACACTGAAATAAGCCTTCGGGGTTGACTTCAGATGACCGCAAATAAAAAGGATAGAGGAAGCAATTAAACTATGCTACAAGGAGACGCTTATAAGAATTTAGTACCAGCATCATGACAGAACATGGGATAACAAGAAGGGCGGTCACTGAAAGCCCATTTGTCGGGAATGATCGATCATTTTTTGCTTGGGGTAGGAGATGAAAATGGATCTTCAGTTTGTTCACCAGCCTGCCTCTGAATGTAAATATTAAAAATACTACCTTGGAGTTTTGACCCAGGCGCCCTGATCAATCACTTTAGCATGTTACATGAGCTACAAAAGCTTTGCATGATGCAGTATCTTGACAATGACATTACCGTACATTTGCTGTGGCCTGTTATAATTTACACAATATTTTAACAGCATCTATTATTTAACCTGAATGTCAAAACGACCTTACAGAGTTGGCATTTTTATTCCATTTGATGATGAGGAAACGGAGTTTTTGGCATTTTGTCCATCACGCATGTCATACATAGTGAAATCACTTTTTTATTGTGTTGCGGAAGCCATACTCGTTTCAGGGTTTTGGTTAAAAGAGTTGGGAAATACGTCTTTTGATCCTCTGCATTTGCTCACGTACGCAATTCTGCCCCCACGGCCCATCCTCACTCCACACTTACGAATAATTCTCTTAGGGCCTTTGCTTTTAGATGTGAATGGAAATTTATTTTTATGCGTTTAATTGTGCATGTAGTTTTTTGGTGCGCTGTTGCAGCGATATTTTGTTGCAAGCAAACCTTATGAAAGGGGCTTGTCGTTTCCGCTAGTAAATAAATCAGATGGAATTTATGTCTGTGTCAATGAGAGGTGATTGGGGACACTAAAATGTCTGAAAATTGTGCTAGATGGAAAGAAAGTGCAGCTACAGAAAATGATAAGAAGACATTTACAGGCTTTTAGAAACAGCTGTGGTTTGTTCATTCATTCACATCTTAGCAACGGCAATTATCTTTCAAAATGAAAATGCAATTTTTCATTTTGAGATATAATTATAGTTCGTGGGGAAATCTGGAAGACTGTTTATTTCAAGGCTCATCTCTATAGGTATTAAATGATAATGGTGGTTATTAGATATGAAAGCGAAATGGAAAAGCCAACCCCTTCTCAATGGCTGAGTCACGTGGTCCTCATTTTGCTTGACGGACGACTGTTTCTCGTGCAAAAAAAAAAACAAAAACAGAAACAAACACGACAAACAAACAGAAAAACAGGACAAAACTATTCAGCGACAGCCACTGAGAAGAAGGAACTACACAACGGGAACCGAAAATCAACAATGTCAGCAGCAGAACTTATTTAAGGTTAATGTAAAACTTACTTACTTTCCAGAACAACATGAGCGTATCCCTTCCGGTCAATTTGCTTATCTGTTTCAGCCTCATATGGGAAAACGATTGAACTACAAGTCAAGGAAAGTCAAAGATGGCTCACGTTCTTGCAATTTTACATTCCTCTTTCCATAAGAACAGCAAACCCTTCCGAGTTCAGTTTATATAAATGAGTTTTCATCACGAAAAAGGAAACTTCCAAGAATATTCTCGGAGACACCTGCTCCATACATTCTACGTGTACTTAACTATTCATAGTATAGATTTACAAACTGTGTAAGGGAAAAATTGGGCCAAAGATATAATCTAGTGCAATTTTATTGTTTTAGAGAAAAAGAGAGAGAAGGGAGAGAGGGAGGAGGGAGAGAGGAGGTAGTGTTTAAGGAGGAGGGAGAGGGGAGAAGAGGAAGGAGAGGCACCAAGTGACAAATCAAGTGATTTTGCCCAAAGCAAGCAGAGAGTGAATAGCAACACCTAGACTAGAATTTAGGGTCAGTCTCTGACTCCTCACTGATGTCTTTTCCACTTTCACGCAAGATATCACAGTAGTAAACACCCTCAGGTCTTAGCTGGTATCACTGTTCACTACTTTCTAGGTGCCTGACCTTTGGTAAATTCCTAAATCTCTCTCCGCTTTAATTTTTCCATCTGTAAAATGAGAGCACTATAGTACCTACCTTATGGAGTTGTTGAGAAGATTAAATGAAATAGTATATGAAATGCATTTAACAGTGTGTGTGTGTGTGTGTGTGTGTGTGTGTGTGTGTGCGTTTTCATGAGTGTGGATGTGTGTGTCAGCATTGGTTTCACAGCTAATTTAATCGTTACTGTTTTCTCTGATGTGCCGGCTCACTTAACGTCATAGTTCACCTTACAGTTCGATGCTGGGGGCTCATTCCTCTATTTTCCCAGTCTTGTCTTTGATCGGAAGCGACGCCTGGAGTGGACTTCTAGGTCAGAATCCTCAGCACAACTGTTGAGAATTTAAACTTAAAAGAAATGAATTATCAAAGAAGGCATCCCTGGGTGGGTTGACCTGGACGTTTGCAGTCTGTTTGACCTCCAAAGAACCACCCACCCAACCAACCAAACAAACAAACAAAAAAACCCCAACCAGGAAATCAAAATGATTATTTCTGAATGTGAACTTGCTTTTGAATAGCATGGTTAACATCCTCGTAAAATGTATCATCGGTGCCAGCCCGGGAGGTTGCAAAGCTGACCCCACTTCAACTGTGAGATGAAATTCATTATTTCTTATACGTGTCACACAGGGAGGCCCTCATTTGGCTGATTACATGAAGGAATTTTCTAGTAGGACTATTCAGGAAGGGAATGGTCTGTCTCAGGGGGGCCGGTCTGCTGGCGGGGGAGAGCGGAGGAGAGTGGAAGTCTACACCAGGGCCAGGTGGGTGGGCTGGTAACCAGATGTTGAAGTCCTTTCCAGAATTGAGGTGTTTGGCCTGGGATTCCTGAATTAGAATTACTTAAGTTAGAGATAAACCTTTCTTCTGTGTTCCCTTCATCCACCTGAGCTTATGTGATTTTGTTACAGTGAGCGAATAGAAGCATAATTCTTCCTTTCTCTTTTGAATTGAGGTGAACGGTCACCTGACATGAAGTGAACCGTTGGAACGTGGGCAATTCAGTGGTATTTAGTATATCCACTGTTGTGCGAGCCGCACTTCTATCTAGATCCAAACCATTTTGATTACTCCAAAGGGGAACCCTGTGCCCATTAAACAGTGACTCCCCTGTTCTCCACTCTCCCCAATCCCTAAAAAACCACTCCCTTGCCTTCTGTCTGTATGGATTTGCTTATTTGGGATATGTCATACAAATGGAGTCATGCCATATGTGATCTTTGGTGTAGGGCTCCTTCCACATAAAGCTGAATATTATTCAGTGATAAAAATGAATGAATTACTGATTTATGTCTCACTGTGGATGTGCTTCAAAAACTCCCACCACTGAGTATGAGGTTAGCCGTAGATTTTTCATTATTACCTTGGATCACGTTGGGAAACGTTCAGTTTTCTGAGTGTTTTTATCCTGAAAGGATGTTCGATTTTGTCAAATGCTGCTTCTGTGTCAACTGATGTGCCATATGGTTGGTTTGTTTTATTCTCTTAATGTGGTGTATTACATTGATTGATATTCTGTGCGTTCCCACTCGGTCATGGCATGTAATCCCTTTAATATGCTGCTGCATTTGGTTTGCTGGGAACTTGTTGAGGTTTTTGCATAAATATTCATAAAGAGGATTGGCCTATATACAGTATTCTTTTTTTTCTTTTTTTCTTGAGCTAAATTGATATATAACATTATAGTAGTTTCAGGAGTACAATATAATAATTTGATATTTGTATGCACGAGGAGGTGAACACTACGATATGTCTGCTTAGCAACCATCACCATAAAATTTACCCACTTATTTCTTGTCACCCACCCCCAACTCTTTTCCCCTTTGATAACCACCGATCTATTCTCTGTATCTATGCGTTTTGTTTGTTCATTTGTTTAGTTTTTAGATTCCACATGTGAGTGAAATCATACGGTATTTGTCTTTCTGTGGGTTTAGTTCAGGGTACTATTGCTTCGTAGAATGAGTTAGGGTTTATCCCCTCTTCTTTAAGTTTTCGGAAGGGTTTGAGAAGGATCGGCATTAATTCTTCTTTAAATGTTTTGTGGAATTCATCAGTGAGGCCATCTGGCCTGGACTTTAATTTGTTAGGATAATTCCTTCCTTTTATCCTGGAAAATGGTTTGCAAATACTCTTGAAATATTCTTAATATCTGGGGAAAAGAGTCCTTCATAATTTTCTGGGTTAAACTTTGATGGTTAGCCAACCAACTCAAATTGTGTGGGTTTTGTTTTGCATTTCATCTTTACTTTGGTGAGAGAGAGAGAGAGAGAGAGAGGGTCATGGTTCAGATTCTTTTATTCACATTTGTGATTTCTTTATTCTCAGGATTAACAGTCAACTTTTTAATCTTTGTATTTGGTTTCATTGGATTTAAAAGTCTAATGCTTTTAACGTTTATTGATTTTTATTATTTTTGAGCGACAGAGAGAGACAGAGCACGAGCAGGGGAGGGGCAGGGAGAGAGGGAGACACAGAATCCGAAGCAGGCTCCAGGCTCTGAGCCATCACCACAGAGCCCGACGTGGGGTTCAAACCCACGAACCAGGAGATCATAACCTGAGCTGAAGTCAGATGCTCAACCGACCGAGCCACCCAGGCACCCCAAAACTGTTATGTTTTTGACTTTTGTTATTCAATGTCATTAGGCTATACCATATAGATGTATTGACCATGGAAGCAGTGCACCAGTCCCCTGATACTGTTGGCTCTTTTTGGTTTTAATGGGAGACAAATAGCATGTATAATGCAGCTTTGATTCATCTGTATTGAGAGATGCCTTAATTCATCTAGGTGAATCTCCAGATTATTGGATGTGTAATTAATTGGCGTTGACTTTAAATAATAAAAATTCATTAAAAAAAACATAGTGATACATTAAAAAATGTTTTCCGCACGGCAGCTGGGAATTCCCGGTGAATAAAGAGTTCTGGGAGGCTCAAGTCCCTCCACTGCCGGTGGGTGGAGGAGACTGTCACTGCTTCTGCTAGGTCCCCTGAGCCTCTTTAACCACCGCTGCTACTCCTGACTTAACACAGCACCTAGAGCTCTTGTAGGACATGAGCAGAAGGCACGTGCTATGGGCACCATTAGCTACCACCCAATAGATGCCGGAACACTGACTCAGCCAGTCCAGACTACAAAGCAGCATTTACACCCACAGTTCCTCTGTGGGATCAGGCTGAGCCCGGGACTTTCCCTAAAACCACTTGTCTGCCTGGCTTCTTCCCCTGTCGGGTCTTGATTGCCCATTACCAGTCGCTCCTGGGAACACTTCCGTAGTAAATCACTTGCATTTCAATCTTTGGCTGAGAGTATGTCTCTGGAAGGCTCATCCTCAGACACTGGGGGACTCACACTTGCCTTCAAAAACTCCTACAGTCATTTTTGGGATCAAATGCAGCAACGTATACAGGACCTCGCAATTATAAAGCACCACACAAATGCCAAACATGGTTTGTTCTTAAGAAGTGATGTTCTGGCATTTGTAGGAGTAGAAAGTGCTCCACTCTTGAAATGATCAGTATGAATTGGTTTCTTAGTAGGACCCATTCTGACATCAGCTTTCAGGCATCAGAATATGAAGAGTATAGTGGTTCTTGTTTTGTGGATTGGCTAGACTAAGGGTGAACTTCTAAAGGGTATTGTGGAATACCTGGACATACACAAACACACACACACACACACACACACACACACACACTCTGAAAATTATGCTTTTGGGGGTAATTTAATTTTTGTGAGACCACCTGGTCATCCATTATGTTTCTTTCCAATTCTTTGGTCATGAGGGAACGTGGATGAGAATGGCTCCGTAGACCAGAAGTAAAGTTGATCTACCAGATGCAGTTTTGGTGGGTTTTGATTCTGTTTTTTTTTTTTTTATTTTTAAATAGCTGATGAATATATAGAGACATAAAAAGCCTGGCAGGATAGCACTGGAATACCAAATTCAGATTACGTACGGGAAGTTCATAAGATACCACTTAATTTGCTGCTTCTTAAGGCAAAACAAAGGCTGATATCCTTTTTCCCTCCTTGGTCTCTAGTCAGTGAGACTGTGTGGTAATACTGATTTTATTAAGCTTTTATTTTTTTTAAATCAACAATGGGAGAGAACTCCACTTTAACTGCTGTGTGCAGCTTCTGACATCTCTATTCTGAACATACCATCTCTCGGTGATAAGTACTCTGTTGGGCTCATCAACATGTGTTTTGTGACTTGCGCATAAAGCTCGGGTCCATTAAACGATCAAGAATTGAGGACTATGTAACCATTAAAGCCTAATTACTTTTGTCATGAAGCTGTTTACATTAGGTGATAAGATCCCTAATACGATCCACTTTCCTTTCCAGTCAAGTTAGTGCGTGTGTATGTGTGTGTGTGTGTGTGTGTGTGTGTGTGTGTTTATGCATATCAATTTGCACAAAGCATGACTGGGGTCTTGTGCTAAGAAAAAAGAAAGGCATCAATACTCATCCTAAAAATTTCAGTGCTACCAAAGACGGCAAAGATGTCCAGCTGAACCCAGGTGCCTTCACTTCCTGTGTTTATTGCTGTCCATGTACAGCTAAGATTTGTGGTGAATGGGACCTGGGGGAGAAGCGCTTATCTGATTTTCACCCGCTGAGTGGGGGAACCCGTCCACTGTGCTCAGATTTACGTTGCTTATTATTTCGGTGTCAGGAGGAGAAGAATTGCCTTGAGGGACTGCACTAGGTAGTTGCCCATACAGAAGGTCCACGATTTCACTTCCCGCGGCCCTTTTCCCCTCAAAGATAAATTTATAGAAGAGCCTTTCCTTTTCCTTTAGACTCAATCCTACCCAGAACGAACCAACCGACCGTCTTCAAACCACAGATGAAGAAAGGTGGTGAGTTGAAGGGTGAAAGCTCATGAAACTCTGGACGGTGTTAAGAGACTGGAACCCACTCCCTTTTATTTTTTCCATCATAAAAGGCTGTCATATTAGCTCTAGCAGATCGTGCGGTGATGTTAGTGGATCAAGGCTTTAGAAGGAAGGGTGCATTCGTGTGTTTCGGCTGCCATAGCAGAGTAACCAGACTGGGTGGCTTAGACAATGGAATTTTATTTTCTATTTTATCCTACTTCTGGCAGCTAGAAATCAGACCTGTCAGCAGGTTGGTTTCTCCTGAGGCCTCCCCTTGGCTTATAGATGTCCGCCTTCTCCCTGTGTCCTCACATGGCTTTTCCTCAATGCATGTCTGTGTCCTGATCTCTTCCTATCGGGACATCAGTCATATTGGATTAGGGCACACCCCCAATGACCTCATTTTCTTTTTTAATTTTTATTATTTACCTTCAATATCACTTATTGTCAAGTTAGCTCACAGTGTGAGCTTTATACTGTGTACACAGTGTGCTCTTGGTTTGGGGAGTAGATTCCCATGATTCATCACTTCCATACAACACCCAGTGCTCGTCCCAACCAGTGCCCTCCTCAATGCCCATCACCCATTTCCTCCCCCAGCACCCCCATCAACCCTTAGTTGGTTCTCTGTATTTAAGAGTTTCTTATGGTTTGCCTCCTTCTCTGTTTGAAACTCCGATGACCTCATTTTAACTCAATTACCACTTTAAAGACGTCACCTCCGAATGCAGTCACATTCCGAGTACCGGGCATTAGGGCTTCGACATATGAATCTCGAGTGGACACGGTTTAGCCCATAACTGAAGGGAAGCAATCAGAGTAAATAATCGCAGATTACTCACAATCACAGAGAAGGCCAGAAAGAGAGGAAGGGACCAACCTGGTACCATTTTGCGTAAGACGCTCATACTAGTTTTGTTTTCCCTGCACTTACCGGCACTCTCCCAGGGAGGAGGCCGTAGAAATCTTAACAAACGGAAATCCAGCAGAGAAGATGAGCAATGTATAAAGGACTTTATCCCAGAATGTTGTTTCTAAAGATTCCCCTAACACCCAACATTGTTATTTTCAATGAAGGAAACAATGGTGATTTTCCAAAGATTTCTGAGCCATTAACTCCTCTGCGAGCCTTTTGGCTCCCCTGTCTCTGTGCTTTCAGTAGCGCTTTCTTTCCTGATGATCGTGTGGCCTCCGCTGGATAGTACCAGCTCTAGCCTTGGTGCCTGTTCACATCAAGAACAAGGACTGTAATTTGCAAGCAATTGGTGCTGGGGACCAGGGTCTCAGCAAAACACTAGTCAGACCAATGAGGAAAGCCTTTGTTATAAACTAGCAGGAATGACAAAAAGGAACTCTGTCGTCAGCCATTTGGAATAAAACCAGGTCGAGAGAGAGAATACAAAGAAATTGTACCCGCTAGAAATCTGGAATGATAGAAGCACTGGTATCAAACTTGACTTTTTTTTTTTTGTTTTGTTTTGAAGCATCATCTGTTTTTCTTGGCTCAACTACTCCAGGAGTGTGAAGAGATGTGTCCTCCCATGTGTGTGCCTTCCCACCTGCTCGTCTGCTTCTCCACCGTCTCAACACCTCGAGGCAGTGGGGAACTGGGACCTGCAGGGACTGCGGTCTCTGTTCCTTCATGTGACAGTCCTGAGCAGGGATGGTGGGGGGTGGGTGGAAGAGGGTGTTACTGCATCACCTGCCACAGAGGAAGGAAAGTGGATGGGACCATGCTTACCTTGTTTTCAGGATGCATCCGCTTCCTCTTTGTTCCTATTCTTTTGACATACACCCGGTTTGATTTCTGGTTTTCAGAGATTGCTCCCCCACCCCCCGCCCCCCATCCCATGTGGTCACTTACCCTTTTAGGGGGAGCGTACCTACCTCTGAACTGGAGAAAATCATACCACTCTCAAGGGCTACCAAATTAAATGAGAAAATCTATGTAGAGTGCCTGACGGTGGCTGGCAGAAATGGGGAGCAGAGAAAGAATCTGTCTCTCTTCTTCAGCCCCATCTCATCCTTCCCAAAACTGCGGGAAGGGAAAGGGGGACCAAGTATTGACTGTCCTGTGGCTCCTTCTAGATCTGATGTCTACTCTGTTTCCTTGGACTTCAAGGGCACATATGTCATCATATGTTCCTTTCTCCTTTACTCTCAGTTCCTTTCTCCTTTACTCTCAGTAATAAGATTCTCCTTAGATTTCAAATAGGAAATATTGACTTTTGTTTTGTATGTGAAGAGTCAACTTTCTTCCTGGATTATAAGAGGCTCAACTTTGAAGCATCCTTTGCATTCAATTAATGGTATCAGTTTCAGTCAAAATATTACACCAAGCATGCTCATCCCACAAAAACTTATTCCCTGTACTCCCCCAAGGTATTTCTCCTTCCTAGAGTTTATTGAAGAAGGGGTAAAACTCCCTGGTCATGAGTTCAAAGGTACAGCATTACTTGCATACAGAATCATGGTGAACTAAAATTACCACCCTGCTCTACCCCATCTTCCTTTACTACCCTGTTTTCTCAGCAACACTTAACCACTTAATAGATCACATAGTTTCCTTACTTCTCTGTTGTGGTCAGGCTCCCTACCACTAGAAAAAAATCTCCATAGCAACCAAGACTTTTTTTTCCTGTTGTATCTTCAATAGTACATAGAATAGTACCTAGCCCAAAGCAGGCAGTTCATAAATCTCTGTTGAGAGAATGAGTGAATGAATTTTCCCCTCCTATCGCCATGGATTTTCAGCCCTAGTCAAACATAATCTGTCATTTCATACACCTTCCTCTAACATTTAGCTCTGACTCATCCCCTGAGCCTTTATAACTCAGGCAGCTTCACCTATTCCCACTTACCTCACTATAGTTCCCTCGGCTTCATAATTATAAAAATTTTTAATTTTCACAAAACACACCTTCAGAGTTCATATTTCATTGGGCAAAATAATTACATGAAAAATAGTGATGTCTGCCTCCTCCCTCTTCACTTGTTTGACTTCTTCATCCAATTCCCAGTGGCAACTTGTTGTATATTTGTTTCCTTGTATTTACTTTCCTATCTTAATACTATATTTACACTGGTACCAGTGGGAGGACTATTCGCTTCCTATTTGTAACAGAATAAGTACAGAAATTAAAAGTGAGTTTTAGAAACTTTCATAGCAATTTGACATTGTCATAGTATCCCAGGTCATTAATCATTTTTTTTTGAAATTCACTCCTATTGTAATTTATAAAAGTATTAGTCCACAATGGGGTAAAAAATAAAAACAAAAATAAAAATTGGTCTTTCTCCAAAGGCAGTTTGAGCAGCAGTGTTCTCAGCTACATACAACTCTTTTGCTCTGGGATCTGTCTTCACTAGCACATTGTTTTGGTCTTTGTTTTATTTTGTAATTTTTTCAGGGTAGGAGGGAGAGAGATAAATCTTTCTTAAGACATTTCTAGTCTGATATCTCATTAACTCACAGATGAATGATAATTTAGCTGGTATAGGTTTCTGGTTAAAAAATCATTTTCAGTAAGAATTTGACAGTATAACTCCATCATCTTCTAGAATTCAATATTCTACTAAGAAGTTCAATGACTTTCTCATTTCCCAAACTTGGTAGGTGACATCTATTGTTTTTTTTTTTTTTTTTTTTTGGTCTCCCTAGGATATTCAGAGATTTTTCTTTACCCTCCACGTTCTGAAATTTCATGTTTGGATCAGAACTTAACATCTTTCAGTTCTAGGCAATTTTCATTTCTAATTTCTCGGCAATGTTTTCATATTCTTTCCCCCGTCCCCCGCCTCACTAAAAGTCTTTTCGGTCAAATGTTGAAGATATTGAGTTGATGTTCCCTTTTACGCCTTCTTTGTCCCATGGTCTGTTGATTTATCATTTTGTTCTCCTTCCGAACTGTGCTGGCTGGGGTGGGGACGGAGCCACCTCTTACTTACAGTTTCAACCAGTTCCGTCTTCAGCCCCTTGCCTCGCTCCCACCTTCATGGTACTCTGTGGTTCCAATGATCGACACTAAACAAACTTGGTAGGCTTAACTATTTGTTTCGTAACAGTGTTTGTCTCTGCAAAGACTTACATTTTAAATTTTGCACTTTGCTAAATCAATTCCTACTCCTATACTTGCTCTGTGTTCTGCAGTTTGAGGTAACAGGTGTTTTGGGTTTTACGGAAGTTGGAGATTCTGTTTTGTGTTCCCCTTGCTCTGTTGAGCTAAATTCTAAGCAAGGAGCATGCAAAAAAAAATGTGTTTTATATTATCTTAAAACCAAAGTCCCCTTTTTCCTATTTAATTTGTGTTCCAATCAATACACATCTCCTTCAAGGAGCTTTCTTGAATAACTATATTTTTTAACACTTTCATATTCTAATCTTTATATATCTTTATATTATATATTACATATAAGCATATATAATATATATATTAATAATATATTAATTCCAATCCTTATATACTATATTATATATCTTTTATTTATCTTTATATCTAAGGGTGTGTGCACATATATACTTTTAGGTTAATACCATGCTGAGATGATTTCTATTATTTGGGATTCGTCTATCTATAATTTGATTAATTTTTAAGGTCCTTGATAGTGGAGGTGAACCAAACTGAACCAAACAAATAAACAAAAACTCAGCCAAACCTGTCTGCATACAGTGGCCTATATAAGGCAGTTATTCAAAAGTGAGTGATATTAGTCCACTAACGGAGAAATGATTTTTTACTCCTTTGTAGTAGCCTAATTTCTTCTCCTTTGTAGTAGCCTAATTTCTTCCTATATATATATTCTTTTTCCCTTGTTTGACACATCTTGCTAACATCCACACACATAGCTATTCTTTAAAAGGGTAGAAGAATGAATAGAGTAGATCAGAGCAAAAAGGATTTTTAGAACACGCACTTCTTTTGAGAGAAAGGAGGTCACTGTGAGTTTACAGAGCTAAAAAAAGGATGAACAAATGGTCACCAAATGCTTTTACCTGGTTAGATGCCATCAGTTGGATAAGTTCCCCTCTGCATAAAGGCATTTAAGGAGGTACTTTGACTCTTTCAAGCCACCGGGAGGCCTGCTAACAAAAGACTGAACTAATAATGAAATGTTTCTATCGTGGCTTAAATGGTGTTAAGCACCCAGCTCTTAAAACGACCTAAAAATCTTTACTCCACTCTCACTTGGCAAAGACTACTTAAGTTCAAAATTCCAATTTTCAGATCCTTTCTTGATAGAAGCTTATTGTTGCTGTTGTCATTGTTACTTTATATCTATATTTCTCCCATGGTGAACTGACTGCTCCTGTCTGTGGACCACTGTGTACCCCGTCCGTATTTCGTTGGACTTAACCAACTCTGAACCTCTCTCTCTCTCTCTCTTTCTCTCTCTCTGTCTCTATCTCCCTCCCTCTCTCCCTCTCCCTCTCTCTCTCTCTCTCTCTCTCACACACACACACACACACACACACACACACAAACGTAAGCTCATTGAGGGGAAAGGTCCTATCTTACGATCTTGTATTCATATACCAAGAACAAAATGATTACTTAATATATCCTTATTGTGTAAAAGGAGGAGACATTACCCAAACAGATATATTAAATTTATTTACAAGAGTGCTTTTTTCTTCATAAGAGAAAGTCATAAATGAAAGGCTATCACCGACGTGACCCTATGCAGGTCAGAGCCTTTAAAGCTGCCGTTTTTGAAACCTTATTTTCTAAAATTCCTCAAAGTGACTTATAGGAACAGTCTTTTGTCTTCCCAAGTGCATAACAGCCACTGCGGTTTATGTTTTTTTTTTTCCATCTTCCCTCAAGACGCCCAAATACTTTTGTTCCCCATCAGGTTCCTATTGCTTAGTGGCTGTGACTTACGAAGTAAATCTATGAGCTTAACAGTAATGTAGAGGGAACAAATGTAATATTCACACACCTTAGAATACTCACAATTGATGAACAGAAGACTTGAATATGTGGCTTAGGTTTTGGGTCACTTTCCCTCTTTTGGCGATACTTTCTGTGAGGCGTGGGTTCAAAGGAAAACTCACAAAGTTATGTTCCCTGTAATATTCGCTCTTCCTGAGAAACATTTTGCAAATATATTTTAGCAGACATGTGACTTATACCAAAACCAAATTCTGATCTTTCTGCCAACAAAGTTTGGCCAATGCTTCTTCACACGGATGCACAATGTTTACACATAGCATACCTGATTGCTCTCTCATCTACCCACAGAATACACTGCCTCTTCCACATAGACTGTGGTTTCCAAGGCAACAGAGGGCTCCTTTAACAATGAAAGCACACACAAGTTCATTTCCATTTCTATATGCCAAGTTCTAACCACTTTCTCCAGCGATAGGACTTACGTTTGCCAACGGGAAGACAGAGCCGAGAATAAAGTACTAACAGTAGAAGAAAGGTTTTAATGTGTCAGCACAGTTAAATGCGACGAAAAAATTTTTACCAGACTTATAGAGTGAGATTTACGGGGATCACTTGGGTAGAGGGTGACGTATAGAGAAAATACGCGGTATAGATAAGCTTGAAAGACACTAGTCATGTCGGAGGGGAGAAGACCTGTCTTTCTACTGCTACTGAAGTAGTTTGAGAAACAAAGTCTCCAGGTTCTTCCTTTGTAGGCAAGTTTGTTGAAAATAATCTCCGCCTTACCATTTACCACTGCCTCTAGGACCCAACACAATCTAGAACCTATTTAGAGCTGCCCCTGCAAGACCACCCAAGTGTTTCTAAAGGGCATATCCGATGGTCACTGGTTCATCCTTATACTCTAGCCGAGCATCCTTCCATGTCGCCTCTTCCTTTCCCGTTTTCGAAGAAAGTTCTCTTCCCCTGTTCTCTGCCTTCATGGTTGCTCATTCTCCTTTGCCCTCTCCTCTTCCTCCACCAATGCTTTTACGGTGCTTTTCTTCTCTACTCTTGTCTCTTCTAAGGCTACATTTCCCTCGAGGCAGTAGTCTCTAAACTTGCTTGCTCAGTAGACTTGCTGGAAGATCTTGGAAAAATTCCAAATCTCAGGCCACAGGGCAGCTTCATCTCTGGGGGGTGAGGCCCATCAGCGTAGTTTGAAGTTCTCCCAGGAGATTCCAGTGTGCAGACAAGTTCCAGAAACTGCTGCCTTAGTGCGGCCCCTTTCCTCTTAATTAACTCCAGATTAGCTGACATGCCCCATGCTAGGCTTGTGCCTTTTCCAGGACTAATCGTGTCTGTGACATAGTCTCAGTTGCCTGTCCTTGAGATTTCTCCGTAGTGTCTCATTATTTCAGGAAAAAGTTAAAAAAAAAAAAAAAAGGTGTTATTGGGACATTAAAAGCTTCCAGAGTCCAAGCTCTGCTTACCGTCACAGGCCCATGGCAGGGTCACCGCGCCCCGGTCCTGCTTGAAACTTTCAGGCACATTCCTGTCTCTCTGTTCATCTGGTTAATTCCCACCTGTCCTTTCAGTCTGGACATTTCCCCAATGGCTCCCCCTCTCACAGCTGTATGAGGTTTGTTGATCATAGCTCTTTTTTTATTTTTTTTATTTTGAGAAAGAGAGAGCACAAATGAGCAAGGGGGAAGACAGAAAGGGAGAGAGAGAATCCCATGAAGGGCAGAGAGAGAGAAAGAGAAGGAGAGAAAGAGAGAGAGAGAAGCAGGGGTCACCCTAAGTGGGGCTTGTGTTTACCTGGAGCAGGGCTTGAGCTCACGTGACGTGGGACTCCAGCTGACCCGATGCCGGCCTTGGACTCATGAGCCATAAGATCATGACCTGAGCTGAAGTCAGATGCTTCACCGACTGAGCCACCCAGGCCGCCCTCCATTTATATCTTTTTTTCTTGGTTTATCTCACAGTAGACTTTAATTTGAGGACAAAATATTTACTTTGTATTTCCACTTGAAGAAGGGCGAATGTCTTGAGCCCACTGCATTTTTCGTGTTTGATACATGAATGAATGAAAGAACATGACAGTTGAAAACTTTCTCATTGAAACCGTGTTCGGCTTTCTTCTTCAGGGGGAGCAAAAGGCTACATAGAGCCATAAACCTTCCACACAACTTTTCCGCAGGCTCCAGAAGGGTCTCTCCTTTTTCATGTTCCCTTCTTACTCATCTGGCATGCGATCCAGGTGGTGAAACCAATTTTCACGACACTCCAGAATCACCCTGGACACCATTTCCAGAAGCTACAATTTCGGCAAGAGCCGTTGCGCCATCCAGGAGCTTTTCCAAGAGCTAGACATTGCCAGCAACTGCCTGCTGGCGAGAGGCTTGGGCAATTTTGGGGTCAAGAGGGGATCTGAGGGTACGTATGTGGCACAGAATGTCTAGGTGCCCCATCACTTACCAGAAAGACACAGGGAATCTTGTTTAAAATGTTTCTATTCTGGGTGAGATGAAAAGTTTGCACTGCCTCTACAGCTACACAGTTCTATAAAATTAATCTTGAGGACGTTCTTTGAAAACTAGCATGAAAGCTGAAACTCCCCCAAAATTTTTTGCGCATAAATATGTCCCCCTTTTGCATGTTATAGTTTGGAACGATTCTGTTAGAGACTGTAGTAAAAAGATTTACAAGTAAAATATGCATATAATGACACCAACGGCAAGGCACGATAATTAGGAGAAAAGGAAATAATGACATGGGTTCCATTTGTACGTTGTAAGCCTCTTTTGTTTTTTATGCTATTTTCGTGGTAAGTTATAAGCTTTAGAAAACAGAACGTGAGGTCTCGAAAGGTTGAAACGGAAGTCAATCTCCCACAATCGTCTAGTGAAAACAAACAAATTTTAACAAAGGAACATGATTTCCTGAATAACCAGCTCTTCTGTGATCCAAACACCATTTTCCAGATTTGATTTTTGCATTTTTTTTCTCTGATAACAGGCACTCCTCCAAGCCATATCAGTCAACCCACTGCTCTCTGAGCTGCCAGTTGTAGTCTGTGACGTCTTTTTCCAACCTTCTGCTATTGGCAATGGCAGGTAGAAAACGATACTGCATAACCTCGGTCTTACTGGTTTCATGTGGTTATGCCCAAGAGCATCCCCAAAGACAGGGCTTACGGTCACAACAAAATCATCCATCGCAACTCCCGTGTTTGAGTAACACACGCTGCGATCGGGGCCAGGATCACGGCCTAAGAGCTGAGCAAGCACACAGGGCCCCGTGCTTGCTTTAGTGCTCCGTTGCCGCCATCTTGAAATTCTTAATTTTTTTGAACAAGACTCCCCATATTTTTGTTTTGCACTGGGCCTTGCAAATTATGTAGCTGGTCTTGTGTATAAATCCTCGCTAAGCATTTTATAGTGAGCAAAATGTGGCCAAAATCAATAACAAAGTCAGCACTAAGAAGGACAAGAAGCTGTGGATGGACAGTTTTCTCTCATAGAGAGATCAGTTGACTAGAGAGAGGGACAGCCCATCTGCCTTCCCTCAGATAATGGAATTCTTCACGGGCTATTCTTTCTGCATATAGATCTCTGGTGTTTTGACATCACTTCACAGTATCCTGTCTTTCTCTCTGCACGTTGCTTTTTGGCACGATGGGGAGGCACAGGACCCCTAGATCGGATCCCCAGGGTTATCCCTATTTGCACAAGTGAGAATCTTCTAAATCCAAACGCTGCAGACATCTTCAGAAGCTTCAGTCCGGTGACTGTATATTTGAGGCTCACATATGAGAATAGATGCAGAAATAAATCCCACCTTTGCAGAGTCAGGTCAGGACCACGACGGTGGGGTTGAGGGCACTAAATAATTTACTGATGTCAAGGGAAACCCACAGAATCAACGGACGTGTTCCACAAATATTTATGTAAGATTAATGTTTCCGTTTCAAAAAATGTTTGAACCAGTATAATTTGATTTCTGGCTTGGATTCATTAGCTCACTGTACTGGCCATCACCTTTTCTCTGAATTTGTACTTATCTGGCAAAAATGGAGATGCACTTAGGATATGGATCGTCGGAGAGCGTAACAAAGAAAGAGATAAGAACTTTTTTGCAGTTGAGACATTTGTCAGTTTTTCACTGAGACAAGAAGAGTTTGGATAATAGACACCGAATTGTTGTTTTGGTTGGGGAGGCATTTTGGCTCAGACTGATGTAAGAATAGAAGGTAAGCTTTCTTTTATCTTATCTTTTTTTCAAGCGATGTGTGAAGCTATTCTAAGTTTCAGAATATATGTTACTTTAAGACTAGATATTTTCAAAATACCTTTCTTTTGCTCTAAGTCCCACCAGGTTGAAGAGACACATGGCTCAGCTGCCTGTGACCTACTTCTCATTCTGGGGAACTTGGAGAAAACAGTTCCTATGAGTCTTTCCTTTCTTCACACGCAATAAAGAAAAAATCCACAGGGTCAGCTAATGGTAACCAATCATATTTGGTAACGACACAAAGGAAACTTCAACTCTTTGTTTTTAAGAAGTTTCTTTTAGGGGCGCCTGGGTGGCTTAGTCGGTTGGGCCTCTGACTTCGGCTCAGGTCACGATCTCACAGCTGGTGGGTTCGAGCCCTGTGTCCATCTCTGCTGACAGCTCAGAGCCTGGAGCCCGCTTCCGATTCTGTGTCTCCCCCTCTCTCCACCCCTCCCCTGCTCATGCTCCGTGTCTCTCTGTCTCTCAATAATAAATAAACGTTTAAAAAAAACTTAAACTATTTACCCCATAAAAGTTTCCGTGTTTTTTTTCTGACTTTCACTTCTAACCCAGAAGGAACAGTAGAAGCGATATCAACCCTTCCCCCCGAAACAGCCGAAATCACCACACACAGTGTGCGTGAAACGATGGTTTTTGGGGCACTTGGCATCAGGAAGTGAAAGATAGTGATCGCTGGGTGGCGAGAAGCAAACAAGGTAAGCCCTACAACTGGCCCAGCTTACTGTCCTGAAGAAGTTTCCAGGCCACTGAGCAGGAAAGAGGAACCCAGACAGATCTAGGCAGGTTCTCTGAATTAAGAGGATGAAGATAACAGTCAAAAAAGGCCCAGAAGGGCTAGAATTCCTAGCACTAGTGTCTTTTATTTTATTTATTTTCTTAATTTTTTTTTTTCAACGTTTATTTATTTTTGGGACAGAGACAGAGCATGAACGGGGGAGGGGCAGAGAGAGAGGGAGACACAGAATCGGAAACAGGCTCCAGGCTCTGAGCCATCAGCCCAGAGCCTGACGCGGGGCTCGAACCCACGGACCGCGAGATCGTGACCTGGCTGAAGTCGGACGCTTAACCGACTGCGCCACCCAGGCGCCCCTCTTAATTTTTTTTTAATGTTTATTTAGTTTTAAGAGAGAGAGACAGAGCACCAGCAGGGGAGGGGCAGACAGAGAGGGAGACATGGAATCCGAAGCAGACTCCAGGCTCCGAGCTGTCAGCACAGAGCCCGACGCGGGGCTCGAACTCACAGACCAAGAGATCATGACCTGAGCCGAAGTCGGACGCTCAACCGACTGAGACACCCAGGCGCCCCCAGCACTAGTGTCTTTTGAAAGAAATCATGGAGATGATTGAAAATGTTCACTTGCTTTACTGTTTTCTAGCGTAAATTCTTATTTTGAAGTTATATGTAGAGAGTATGACTGTATCTTGTATCATGGTACATTGGAGAGGCGTTTTGTTTGTTTTCTATTTATACACTTGTCTGTAATCCTGAGTTATCTTTTCCTTCACCCTACATATTTCCTCTAAATGTATATCCCTATAATAAAGTTCTTTATCTCTATTACCATTATAACATTGAATATTGTCAGAAGCGTTGGCTGGTCGGTGAAATCCAGTTGAAATATTACAGGATTAGAATCAGTACCGCTTAGATAATGATTATAATCATAAATGTACCAGTAATGGGATGCAAATATTGTCAGAAAAATTAATAAAGCTGCATACAGTTCATTTCCACAAATAGGCAATCTCCCCTATAATTTACATTTATGATATGGTCTTGGTAGGGTTTTAATGTGAGCCACTTCGATAGAAATATCATCTAAACACTGCCCTTAGTTACTTAAACATAACTCCAGGGCATAATTCTATCCTCGAAGCCTGATGTTTGCCATTCATAAACTCCCTCAAATGTCACTGATGACAAACTGAACAGAACTGAAAAAATGGATACAGTCATCCATTTTTTTTCATTCATTCATACGCGCAATCCATTTAACTTCGTGCCTGGAGAAAAGCATGGCTGCGTGTTCTCCTTTGCTTGGCCCGTGGCTGGAAGGCGGCCTCGGAAAGTCTCTGAGAGGTTCTACCTCGAGTTATTCTTCATACCCAACAGTTGCCTGGCCCCCTCTGCTTTGGAGTGAGGGCTTCATAGGAATCGAGGCAACGCTGGGGTGTGAGGGGCCTTTGGCTTCGAGAATAGCCTAAAAAGTTGGGAACTTGGCCCTGCAGACTCCGCTGTCCTGCTGGGGGTGTTGCTTTGCGCTTCCTCTGCCCCAGCGAGCATGGGAACCTGTGGGTAGGGGCTCGCGCTCGTGCAAACCCACCACAGGGGTTCAGGTGAGGCCTCCGGATCCCCTCTCTGGTTTGTGCATCCGTTGGCTTTTACTCGGTAAGAGGACACCAAAGCATAATAGGAGAAAGATGAAAAAGGTCTACATAATCTTGATTGTTTTTTTTTTGTTGCCAGAGTGATAGGCTTTCCTAATATGTTGAAGTGGTTTCAGGAATGTGTTGATCACCTGTGTAGATCTTTTTTTTTTTTTTTTTTAAATGTTTATTTTGGGGACAGAGAAAGACAGAGCATGAACGGGGGAGGGGCAGAGACAGAGGGAGACACAGAATCGGAAGCAGGCTTCAGGCTCTGAGCCATCAGCCCAGAGCCTGACGCGGGGCTCGAACTCACGGACCGCGAGATCATGACCTGAGCTGAAGTCGGACGCTTAACCGACTGAGCCACCCAGGCGCCCCGATCACCTGTGTAGATCTTAAGTGATGTTTCCTCCTTTCATGTACTCCCACCGCTTCCTGTTAGTTAATCTGTCTCTAGTGAAGCCATCCCCCCACCCCCGCCCAGCCCTGCTCCTGTCCTCCACTCTTTCCCCATCCTTCCTCCTCATTTCTGCGTTTCCCTTCCATCAAAGTGTTTTTCTTCCAATTTCCCAGCGTCCCCTTATCTTTTAATTAAATCACTGGGGGACATATCGAAAGTCCTCAGGGCTCACTTTGAGCTGGGGAGAGGCAGAAAGCTCTCGCCTGACCATAAACAAATGTTAATTTAAATGACGTTCGAGACATACTTTCTCCGCCAGGCTTAGTTTTGCATTGCTTGTAATGTCAGCCTTGGCATACGCATCCAAGGGAGGCAAACTTATTTTGTAAAGCATTTACTCTATTCCCAACTCACCATTGCTGGGGCCCGAGCGCAGATTTAAGTGGTGTCTAATCAAATGATGAAATAGCGTCTTTGATGATGAAATTAGACGTTGTTGTCCATGATTCTGATGGTCTCCAGGAATTCCAAATCTGGACCCATGAGTGACGTTCAGCCATACCTAAAATAAAGGGCCAGGCACACAGAGAAGTGCTTCTGGCCACTTCAGTTACGATACGGGACTGAACGAGGTGTGGGACTTTCCACTATGCGGAAATTTCTTAGCGGAGTATTTCACTACCCAAGCCGATTCGAGAAGAGATACCAGATGACCATGCATGCCGCACATCCCCTGAAGCCCTGAAGTGATATTTGCACTGAAGATCACAACAGGCGTGTGGGAAACCAAGTCACTACCAAGTGAACAACTAGTAAGTGTCCCCCCCTGGTCGAAATCTAGTGAATTTTGAATGAGCGGAGGACGTCTTGTTCATCTTTGTATCCGTCACGGCTTTCAGCAGTGTCATGCGTGTACTTTGTACTCAGCAAATGGCTGCCTGTCCCTGTGGCTTTCGCCATGCACCTGATTCACGATGACACAGCGGCAGTGTGCTGCTTTCGGCCATTGGGATCTCCCTCCCGAGGACATGTCAGTGAACATGGCACACAGCGTACTTATGATGGGAGCTGAGAGACCAGGCTCGTACCTCAGCCCTGACACCCTCCTGGCTATGGGCTGAACTTCCTGGGAAAACGTGGGAGAGCTGTTAAAAGCCGCTCCCTTTCTCTAGAACGCTCTTCCCAGTCTCTTCACCAAGACTTCTCTTCCTGTCCTTCAAGTCTTAACTTCAAGGGCATCTCCTGACCCCAGAGCCCTGAGGAGTTCCCAAATGGTCATGGACAGAGCAGGGCAGAAAGCAGCTCCAAATGTTGAGCGTGGTACACACACACACACACACACACACACACACACACACACACAGAGTTAGGTTACATGGTTTGCTTAGTGTCTTCTACACTAAGTTTTAACTTCTATAAGGGTAGGAATGATATTCGTGGCTCTATCTCCAAAGCCCACCTTGGATGTGGTACATAGTAGACCCTTTAATTTGGGTTTGTTGAATGGGCCTACATGTCCGTACCAGTTTGCTGGGGCTGCTGTCACAAAGCACTACAAAGGATGACTGACACAACGGAAGGCTGTGGTCACCCAGTTCTGGACACTAGACGTCCAAAATTAAGTAACTCGCAGGGTCGGTTCTTCTGAGGGCAATGCGGGAAGGATCTGTTCTAAGCCTCTCTTTGGCTTGTAGACACCTTCTTCCTTTTCACATCACTTTCTCCCGCATGCATACGTATCCCCAAATTTCCCCTTTTCATAAAGACCCAAGTCTTACTGCTGTAGGACCCACCTTAGTGACCTCATTTTAACTTGATTACCTCTGTGAAAGACCACTCCGGAAGTAGTCACATTCTGAGGTATTGAGGATTGGGACTTCAACATATGAATTTGGGAGGGGGGACACAATTCAGCCTGTAACAATGCCTCACACAGTTCGTGACAAGTCCACACTGCTGTTCCTGCCTAGTTGTGAGGAACAGTGCTTAAGTCACACATTGATGATTAAAGCTTCTGTCTTGACTCCTGATAAAACTGTGTTTGGAACTCCAAGCTTTGCTTGGCAAAAGAAAATTGGGGTTGAAATGTTGAAATGTTGAAAATCTTGGAATTTAGGGAATTTAGAAAATTCTGGCATATATATATATATGTATATATATATGCCATGGCATATATATGCTATATATATATATATATATATATGACATGGCATATATATGCTATATATATATATATATGCCATAGAATATATATATGGCATATATATATATATATATGCCATAGCAAGGAAATACATATACATGTATATAAACTGAAAGCTAAGCACCCACTCTTTTTCTAGACTATATCCATTCCTCTCCTATCTAGCCAATGGTGGGAAAATTAGGAACCATGGATTATTGGAAGCGAAATATCTCAAACTACTTTTCCCATTATGGTAAGGTATGATTTGTAAAGTACCAGAAGGCAGGTAGGTTGGATTCACATGTGAGATTAATGGTCTCACAGAGAGACAAGTCACAATGAGACCAGGCGCTTGTACATCGGTAGAGAGGGAAGGTAAAAATGAAAGAAGGTTGGACAAAATTTCTTACTCTTTGCCTGGGACAGATGAGCGTGATTAATGATGCCTGGAACCTGGAGGACATTACGCTAAGTGACATAAGCCAGACACAGAAGGACTAACACTACATGAAACCACTTATATGAGGAATCTAATATGGTCAGATTCACAGAAGCATAGAGTGGAATCGTGGTTGCCAGGGCCCAGAGGGAGGGGAAAGAGAGGCAATGTTAGTCAAAAGGTACAGAGTTTCAGTTATACAAGATGAACAAATCTTACAGAGCTACTCGATAGCATAGTGCCTATAATTAACAATATCATATTGTATACTTAACAATATACTCATATTGTGCATCTTCTATTGTGTTCTTATGACAAAAAAGTAATAAGAATAATAAATAAGGAAGTGGGAAACTTTTGGAGGTAATGGATATGTTAATGACATAGACTGTGGTTTCATAGGTGTATACTTACCTCCAAAGTTGTTTATACTAATTACATAACAGCTTTTTGTATCTCAATAAAGTTAAAAAAAAATAATGTCCAGAAAATGTCAACAACTATGAATGAGGTATCAGTAAGGTGTCTACATGTGAGGTATCTTATGTGTGAGGGATTACATGTGGCTTCCTGTGGTTAATGTCCACGTTTTGGGGGGGGGCAGGTCTGAAACTTATGAACTGAGCACTCTTTTCTAATAAGACTAAAATATTGGTGTAACTAACGTCCATGGCGTAACTACTAATCATCGGTGTTGGATTTTAGGAACAAATGGAAAGAGCAGAGTTGTTCATTTTAAAAGGTGTTTTCTTGGGAGGGAGGCTCCCTTCTGAAACATCTAATCAAAGGTATTGAAAATATTCTTGCATTTCTACTTCTGTCTTACCAAGAATTCATTGCTTATGACCGATTCTTGCCAGGCAGTATGATTTACAGAGTTATCATTATTTCCAGGCTACATCTTATAATAGAAATACGTTAAGGATTTGGCCATTTTCTCTGGCTCTTGTTCTGTGACCTAAATTCTGATGTCACTTTAGACCAGTCCTGTCCTTGGAGGCATGCCTCATGGTATGGGTATGACGTTTAAAGACGTAACTAGTGCTACGGAGTTCAAACACATGGTCCTTGTTTGATCATCCGAAGCAGTGAATTATGCCTAGATCCTAAGGACAGCCTTGTCATTCAGGATTTAATTGCAACCGTGGATGCATTTTGACATCATTTTTTGGGGTAGAACATTTGTGTCAAATGAGTTATTTGAAAACCACATAGAATTCAGGAATGCAACCAATAATCTGAAAGCATTTCCTGGGTGTTTTATAGGCAGGATTGTACAAATTTGGTCAAACCTCATAGGCACTAATTAATCACAGGGTACGTCTTTCCTATGGTGGTCCTCCAGAGTATAGCTTGTCTGGCCCAGAGGGGACATTTGACAGCTGTCCTCACCAGCATTTTCAGTGAACTATCTATGTTTCAGGAAGTAGAAGGCAGCTCAGTCATCATTTTGAACCTGGTACCCAGATGGTCGCTCATGCCAAGGGGACAGTGCATGGTCAATGACAACTTCAGTCTTCAAGGGAAAATTCAAATAAGACACATATGAATGGAAACATGCCAGCAATTTGCTAAGGAGATTAGGGAGATTTTTAAAATAGCATTCAAATATGGTACCAAATGGATAGAAAATTGTTAATGATACGCAACATTTGTCTTCCATTTCTATAGCTGTCAAAGAACCATTAAATGCACAGTATTTATAAATCTTCCCTGGATTCTGTGAAGCTTTGTCAGGGAGGTATTGTTATCCTAATTAGCAGATGAAGAAAGAGGTTTTAAAAAGAAAAAAAAAATACACAAAGATTAAAGGAACTGCCTCTTTCACACATATAATCACTACAATAATTAAATCACTATGAACTTAATTAAACCAAGATACAAAACATTGCAGAAAAATGTTATGTCTTATTTACAACTTTAAGAGGCTGAATTAATTATTTCTTAAAATAAATTCAAAGATTGTATTCCAAATTTGTCTGCATGCTTGACTCTTATAAGGACGTGAAATGTAAACATTTCATATTAAGGATGAGGCAAGAATTAAATTCGGATTGCTCGTGCTATGTTACATACACAATAAATACAAAGTGACGAAACAATAGAAAATGAAAGATTTTTTTTTCCAACGTTTATTTATTATTTTTGGGACAGAGAGAGACAGAGCATGAACGGGGGAGGGGCAGAGAGAGAGGGAGACACAGAATCGGAAACAGGCTCCAGGCTCTGAGCCATCAGCCCAGAGCCCGACGCGGGGCTCGAACTCACGGACCGTGAGATCTGACCTGGTTGAAGTCGGACGCTCAACCGACTGCGCCACCCAGGCGCCCCGAAAATGAAAGATGTTAAAATGGTATTTCACAAGAAGCTTAAAAAGAAACCTGTGAACAGTCCAGTTAATTAAAAATAATTATGTAAGTAGTATTTTTCATAAAAGATGATTTCTTTAAAATCCTTCCTTGCTTCCATTTTTATCACTGCCAAATCCTAAAAGTTTCCTTAGCCATTTTGCTCTATAGATACAGCTAGATACTTGGAGAGATTGATTGATAGATAAAATTATCACACATATTTCTAAAGTTAACATTTTCCAATCTTGACGCACTCCTATGTTGTGCAAACATCCTACGCTTGCTGTAACTAATTATAAATATGTCTTAAAATACGTATTTTGCGACTTGAAGGGTCTGCTTATCCAGTGAAATTCAGAGAATTCTTCCCTCCCACGGGTTCCTCCAACACCGACCCAGTCTAGCCCCACCCGCCTCCACTCTGCCTGTCAAAGGTAGGAGGCACCACCTTCCCAGGATCCTTGCAGACGCTCCCGCACGTGCATTAGGCTCACTCCTGACCTGTGACCACCAGGGATGCCACTAGCCCCACCCCCATCTGCCATCAGCCTTCGTTCCAACCACCAGGTAGAAGATGCGAGTTTCCTCCTCTGTCAACTTGCCATTGTAAATTTCCCTTACCTCCCTTGTTTTCCTCCATACCTCTACTGTCCTTCTTGCAGACCACATAATCCTTATTTTAAAAGTCATGACCTGAGGGACACCCGGGTGGCTCAGTCGATTCAGCGTCTGACTTCCGCTCGGGTCATGATCTCCGGGTTCTTGAGTTCAAGCCGCACAGGGCTCTGTGCTGACAGCTCAGAGCCTGGAGCCTGCTTTCGAATTCCGTGCCTCCCTCTCTCTGTCCCTCCCCCGCTGACACTCCGTCTTTCTCTCTCTCTCTCAAACGTAAATAAACGTTAAAGTAATTTTAAAAGTCATGACCTGAGCCGAAGTCGGATGCTTCACCAACTGAGCCACCCAGGCGCCCCCTGATGACTGTTTTTCTACAAAATATTATCTTCTGGGCCACCGAAATCATTGGTGATAAAGCAGTTCTTCAAAGAATCCATAGAAAGAACTGAGCACTCTTGGGACGGCTGCACTTGTGTTCTTGACCCAGCCTGCTCGGGGCTCCTCCTTTGGGAATGTTAATAAACCTCTGTTTCACCCATCCCCACCATCATTTGGATTCTAAGCGGTTAACGAAGATGCTTCACTATTGTCTCGGAGATATTCTTTCTTCTTCCTTTATTATTCCTTCTACTTTGGAAATCTTCAAGCATATATAAAGGTAAGGCCACGTACCCAACACCCAGCCTCAATGGTCCTCCCTTAATTTTTTGTTTTCTTCTTTGCTGGAATATTTTAAAGAAAACCCTGCATACATGTCCTGTAATGCCTCAGATGGACCTCTACATGACAGGGGCATTTTTTCTGGAAACATTTTCCAAGGATCCAGGAAAGTTGTTTTTTTTTTTTTTTAAATAAATAATACAGATCATATCTAAATACTAAAACTACTGAAACATGTGAACTATGTTGCATAAACATCTGTATCTCAAAATTTTTTTTGCATGTTTATTTATTTTTGAGAGAGAGAGAGAGAGAGAGAGAGCAAGCAGGGGAGGGGCAGAGGGAGAGGGAGACATAGAATCCGAAGCAGGCTCCAGGCTCTGAGCTGTGAGCACAAAGCCCGACACGGGGCTTGAACTGATGAACCGTGAGATCATGACCTGAGCCAAAGTCGGACACTTAACTGACGGAGCCACCCAGGCGCCGGAACATCTATGTCTTTTTGTGTAGTCTTCCTGCCATACTATATTACTTTTAAAAAGGGCGATTCTTAAAATAATATATTCATTTTACCGGTAACAGAGTTTGTACTGTCATTCATACACAATATCTATTCAGGTTTTATACCACGAACAGAATATTAAGGATTACGCACGGGACTAAAATACAAGGGTTTCTGTCCTTGAGAAATGCATCTTTTAGCTAAGGAGGTCGATCCTACACACACCCGCACACATAGGAAGACGGAGATGCTGAACATCTCAGGTAAAATAACATGATTAATTTTTGATATTTCAAGTGCCTAAGAATTCAGGGACAAATAAAGTCGCTTTGAACCAGGGTCAGCGTGTGATCGTGTTTTTGTCAAGATTTCAAATGGGCTTCAGAGGGAGCCCAGATTTCGACAATCACGGGCACTGCATGTTCAAACACTGAGACCGAAATTAGCATACGGTAGAAGCTCAGGGAAAACAGTAAGAAGGCAAATGTGAGCGCTGATAAATTACTTAATAGATTTTGCCCGTGTCAGAGCTCTGGGTTATAGCACTGACCTTTGAGCTCCTCAGGAAAAAGTCTTGGCGTAACTGCTCAAAAGCACGTTTACCTTGGGACTGGGGGGCTCAGAAAACATTTCAGAAACACGAAAATCTAAACCGGATGCCTTTCTAACGATGGGATTTGGAGGGCAGTGTGGCTGGTGGCTCCAACTCTGGAGGAGAGCTGCTGACCTGGCGGCAAGGACGTAGGCGGGACAGACATTCTGCCGTGTGGACTGGACACAGAGACCTGGGACAAGGTTGATTCGTGTCTGTGACTTTCCTGGGAACGTTGCCACTTCCTGGCTCCCCTCTCTGCTCTGTCATTCAGTGAAAAGGGAAGAGCTGCCCCTGGGTGATCATGGTCAAGGACCAAATTCCCTAGCTATTTTGCAATTTCTTGACTTTCCTCTCTGTAGCAAGCAGTGCGACAGTCCGTGGTTCATCTCAGAAAGCTCCAAACAGGGTGTGATGCCAGCTCTGCTTTCTCTTAGCTATTTGAACGTAATGATAATCATGCGCGCCGGGTACCATCCATGTATCTTCTTTATTTTGCTTTAAATGTTTTATGTATTTTTGCGAGAGAGAGAGAGAGAGAGAGAGAGAGAGAGAGAGAGAATGCAAGCAAGGGAGGGGCAGAGAGGGAGGGAGACCGATGATCCAAAGCGGGCTCTGCGCTGAAAGCAGTGGACCAGATGCAGGGGCTCGAACCCATGAACCATGAGATCATGACCTGAGCCAAAGTTGGCCGCTCCACCGGGCTGAGCCACGCAGGCGCCCCGTGTAGCTTCTTCTTTAATCCTTGTAACCACTCTTTTAATTCCTGCTATTATCCCTCTTTTTCCTAGGAAAATAGACAAATATTTACACGGGTTTTGGTTGGGAGGATGCAGCATTAATTTAACATGATTTATTTTCTTCCGACACATGTCTGGAACACTTATCTAGGGAGTGGAAAGGAGAAAGAATGGCTGGTGGCCATCAAAAACCCTGTGTGCACCTGTCAGTTTCCGGATGCTGATTGGTTCTCACCCTGGTACTGGGATTTGTGCAAAGCTGAGAAATCCATTTCACGGGGGGCTAAGGCTGGGGTTCAAGAAGACAGACGACTTGCTCAGGGTCACGTTGTCCTCTCTGTGTGTTTTGTCATGCTAACGATGAGGTGTGGTTGAACCTTTTATTTCTGGGCTAGTAGCATATTAGACTCTAGTAGCCGGCTATAGTCATGTGACCCTTTGGGTTGTGATGATTACACCTGTAGACCCATGAAATGTTGTTTTGCCGTTTACTTTCTCATCTGGATTTTATTCCTCCGTCCTCACACCTGAGTTCGGGGTCCTAGTGATGCATCGCGAGCCAACCCCCCTTTTCAGATCTCGTTGTTCACTCAGCACCACAGGATTAGTGTCACACTTACATTGTAGCAGCTCGTAAGGCGTTTCCCACTTGTTGAGTTAGATGCTGAAAAAGGAACGACAGAGGTCCAGTGCTGTTCTAGATAGTACAATGGGAAGGCATCACATTAACCAGAAATTTCTCAAATACGGAAGGGGCACTGAGGTGAATGATGAGAATTGGACTAAACACTTTATTTATTTATTTTTAAGTTTATTTGTTTATTTTTGAGAGAGGGTGAAAGGGGCGGAGAGAGAGGGGGAGAGAGAGAGAATACCAACCAGGTTCCACACTGTCAGCATGGAGCCTGACGCAGGGCTTGAACTCATGAGCTGCGAGATCGTGACCTGAGCCGAGATCAAGAGTCCGAAGTTTGATGGACTGAGCCACCAGGCGCCCCTTGTGTTGCATATTTTAAAAGACACAGGCTGGAAACACGTTGTATCTTCAGGTACATATCCACAATGTGAAGCTGAAAGCTGTGCATTAAAGTTCAGAAAGTTCACGGTAGCAGATTTTGTGGCCTGAATTGTTCAGTTAATTAGTTCGACTTTTTGTCTTTCACTATTGACTTGACCATGCGGCACTAAATGAAAAGAGGATTTGGAAGTCCTCTGGCTAATTTGGTTCTTGATCTTGACCAATGTGTGAACCAGAACCTGCTCATCTTTGAATCTTACTTCTTTATTACATATTTTTGAGCACCGTATAGTATGTATTTCCAATGGGTGGAATATTCAAGAAGTACTACTAATCTGACTGGTGTTAGCCTTCTTATTATTGCCTAAGGATATCTACTAAAATGCCCCAAGCTACAACATTAAAGTCACAGAATCTTCTCGATGTTTTGCCCACCTCCACCCCCCTGGCCCAGGCCCCAGGATAAATAAGTAGCACTCTAGGTCATTGAGCCTAAGAATTTCGAGATGTATTAGAAACGTATTACCTGCTGAGTGTTTCTGGATCCAAATTAGCTCGTATAGGGTGAAGGAAGCGAAGATCAGCGTAGGAATTTGGCCTGTAGAGTGGATCAGGGACCTTGTGTTCAGGCCTCAGGGGCTGGCAGCAACCCATGGCCTGGAGCTTCAGGGCCACAGAAAGTTAGAAGCCCCTGAAAGGGTTAAAGTAGCAGCCTGCAAAGGTAAATGGGATTTGAAGCAGTAAAACAGTTGAGTGTTCTTTTATTCCTGTTTCACAGACGTTAACTGACAGCGTATGTATGGTAATATGAGCCCGAAACAAATAAATATGTAAAGGTTTTATTCTTTGCATATCAATCCCAACGTGCACCAGAAAGAGCTGTCTGTCACAGTCCGCCATATTGGAATAGTAAGATAGGAGAGCAGTGAGGCGATGCCCCCTTGGGTATTTTTTGGGTTTGCTTTTTGCATAATGTTTTTAATTATAACTCAACGAAGTTAATTCTAAAATTCTGACAAATATTAGAGAAACTAGCAGAATCAAAACGTAGGCTCTGAAGGTGAGCCCGCCCAAATGACTGGGACTTACAAATGGCTTTACACACCAAGACAAAGGTGTCAGAAGCCATTTGGTTGCTTTTCTTTGACGGTGGGGCGGAGGGGTGGGGGCTGGCGCGTGCGGTGTGGGAGAGTGATGGTGGTTGCTGTAGCTGTTTGATGGGGGGGGAGGGAGGATGGTTTGATTTCAACCCTCTGGATACTTGGTTAATTCCCTGCATCAGTTTGCTTAGAGCATGGTAAACACATGTGACTTTTCTTCTGAATTTTTATGACATTGTCATTGGCAATAGACGTAGTCATGTGGGTGCGATGGCCCCCAGCTCAGTTTGCCATCGTTTACAATTAATCGGCTGGTCACAGGGCATTCATTTGTGTACACATTTAGTGGATTCCTGCACTATTTGTCATCCTGGTCCCCCCGGAGTAGATGGACGATGACAATTTCGTCGGACCAGAGCCCACGGAGACGACACTATGGCTGGTGAAGCTTGTCCTTCGTACTTCCTTGTCCTCTCTTCCTCTTTGCCCTTTACCATTCCCAGAAGCCAGGGCCCTGTTAGTACCACCTTTTGAGCACTCCAGTGCTCAAAACTTGGGACAAGTGACTGAAGATCCCTGCCTTGGAGAATTACAGACTCTGGCACTTGAGTGGGATGGAGATTAGGGACCACCCCACACTATGCCACTGTGGCATGAAGATGGCTTCTAACTGAAGATAATTGGGAAACGGCAGACTGCAGGAAAAGTGCTTCATCCTCCCACTTTTTTCTTAAAAGCAGTGCATAAATTACCCTTTATGAAGGCATCCCCTCCCCTGTCCCCTACCAAGAAGATCAGAATGACATAATCACTGAAGATGACTCCTACCTACCCAGAGAGGCAGGAAGAGGAATCTGCATAACAAACTTTACTAAAATAACCCTAATCTTCCATTAGTTTTGCCCTATATTTACCTTCCCAAAGTTTATTGCCCCTTGAAGCTCAAAACCCTTTTCCTTTGCCTTGTCATTTATAAATTCATTGCCCTTCGTTCAAATGGTATATAAATCTCCAGGTCTGACTGCCTCTTTGGGGTTTTTGTTTCATTTTTCTGAGCCCCCCCATATCCCCCATATGCCTCTGAAATAAACGTCTTCTATGGATCCGTCTTTCGTCCGTTCAATTCGGGGCCCTGGCCATTGATCCAATTTAGGGCAGAGGAAGAGGGTTTTGTTTTGTGTTGTTTTGCTCCTTGTCGAGTGACTCAAGAAAACCTTAGCGGTCTGCCACGTGGCTTAAAATATCTACAGATTTGGGGCGCCTGGGTGGCGCAGTCGGTTAAGCGTCCGACTTCAGCCAGGTCACGATCTCGCGGTCCGTGAGTTCGAGCCCCGCGTCGGGCTCTGGGCTGATGGCTCAGAGCCTGGAGCCTGTTTCCGATTCTGTGTCTCCCTCTCTCTCTGCCCCTCCCCCGTTCATGCTCTGTCTCTCTCTCTGTCGCAAAAATAAATAAACGTTGAAAAAAAAAAATTAAAAAAAAAAAATATCTACAGATTCATCACATAAAGTAGCTCACAACCTACCTACCAGTTCAGGCAAAGGTTTAAGGACTAAGATGCGGAACATCCTAGTAGACAGATTACCTTCTCAGCACTGCCTGCCACAGGCTGGCCGAGACTAGCGATTCAGCCTTTCTAAGCTTACTTAATTATCTGCAAAAGGGCAAGACTAATTATTTCAACTTACAGGGTTGTATAAGAAAACAGGAAGAAAACGCAGAATGCAACTCTAAAACATCTCATAAATATAATCTTACAGGCTCAGTTCTAGCTCCACCTCCAGATAAAAGTTTTAAGAAATCCTTCCAAGACTACCATAAGAAGACCGTCCCTGTTGTGTCTGGACCCACATTTATTGGTTTGTTCCCCAACCACGGGAGGGGAAACTACAAATTTTATTAAAAGAGAGAACAATCAGAAGATAAGGCCAAGATTCGGTTTTGGTAGAGATGCAACTTTAAAGCATACGTTTTGAGTCTGAGTTCTATCCGTTTCATCTCCTGTGATCACATGCTGGTCCAGTGAGCCAACTGAACAGGTCTCAGTGAAAACCAGTTTTCAGCGATCACACTGAAGAATATTTCCTTCCCATGCATTTTCTGGTGGTGGAGTACCAGGGCAATATATCACCTCACATAGAATTCTGGGCCTTGTTGTGGGAAGAGAGAGGTCATTCACATCACCTAACTCCTGATGAGTTAAAGACATCCAATGAAAATGACCTAAGATTTACCATCATCTGAATTTCAAGAAGAAATAAGTACACTTACTCATAAGCCAGATTCTTCTCACTATTTAAATCAATACCTCAGAGGGGCACCTGGGTGGCTCAGTGGGTTAAGCGTCCGACGTGGGCTCAGGTCATGATCTCGCGGTTCGTGGGTTCGAGCCCCGCGCCAGGCTCTGTGCTGACAGCTCGGAGCCTGGAGCCGGCTTCAGGTTCTGTGTCTCCCTCTCTCTCTGCCCCTCCCCAACTCACGCACTCTCTCTCTCTCTCTCTCAAAATTAATAAACAACCAAAAAGTCAATACCTCAGAGGAAATTATGGGGCGCCTGGGTGACTCAGTTGGTTTAGCATCTGACTCTGGTTTTCAGCTCTGGTCATGAACTCATGGCTTGTGGGTTGGAGACCCACATCAGACTCCGTGCTGACCGCGCAGAGCCTGATTGGGATTCCCTCATTCTCTCTCTCTGCTCCTCCCCTGCTCATGCTCTTTCTCTCTCAAAATAAACTTAAAAAAGAAAAGAAAATTACATCCTTAGAGAGATGTGTGGATAAAGGCACACAAGAAGGCGATGGTCCCTATATGCTACTGTAACAATGACCTGTAAGTGACAAGTCCCTGTGTCCTCTTGTATGAGTAAATGTCTACCTTAAAGGTTGATTCAGTAAAATAAGTCGGTAAACAAATACACAATCCAATTACATTACTTAATATTTAGGGTATTTGTAATACTTGTCATTGGTTCCATATCTAGGTCGCGACTGGCCTCTTTTTTTCTTTGCATGAATTAAGTGAGGCAATTTTCCTGTTGTGCAGGTACAACCTATTTAATCTTCTTATTTCAAAGTTAGATACTTATGTTTCTGACGCTTTTAATACAAAATGCAGTCTGATGAACTAGCTTCACCAAATGTTTTTTGGATAATCATACTTTTCTGATACTGAAAATCTTTTATGTTAATGGGCATAATCATCATCTGAGGCTTTTTTCCAGGTTGTGGCATTTCACCATCTCTCCTGTCAGGATGCACTTTCCTGATTTGTCCTTTAATCTGTCACCATCGTGCTTGGAAGTTCCTGTTCGCAAAGCTTAAATCACTTCCTAATTCTGAACAAAGTGGAGAGCTTCCCTAACCTTTCCTCATTAAAGCTCCCTCCAACAAGTACAATCCACTGGATAGTTTTGCTGCATACAAAATACTGTGCTAAATCCTGGGTCTCAGGGAGCCCATCGTTCCCAAACAAAAAAGCAAAGAGTGGTAGCCTGAGCTAGGGAAAGGGGTGTGGGGCGTTTCAACCCAGGGCAAATCCGTGCCCAGGCCCGGGGCACAGGAGGACAGAAAATGGCTCAGGGTGACAACTGACCTAGTGTTCAAGAGGCTGGTGGCAAACATTGGGCTGGAGAAATAAACAAGGGCCAATCAGTAGAGTTCTTTACAAACCATGTCAGGGAAATTGTATCGGTCCTCAAGAACATTGGGGAGAGCTGTGGTTTTAGCATCAGACACAATAGAGCACCCACCTCTGGACCCTGTTTTCCCTGGATGCCCTGGGGACTTGCCCTGGGATGCCGTTTCCTCAGGTACAAGGAGGAGGTCTGGGTTCCTGAGAAGGTCAAGTAAGACGAGGGTAGATTTTTAAGCCAGCCGTTGACATGGATTTCATCATTTTAAGAAAACCACTGTGGCCGTGCAAATTCAAAACATGCTTCCTGCCTAATCCTGCTCAGAGAACTGAATGGCGTTCTCCAACCAAGGGCATTTTCACTCAACCGAGATAATGTTATTACGCTGTAAAATACTCTCATTAGATTATCGCTGTGGATCAAGCACGTTAAGCTCATCTTGGTCCCTCTGGTATTTTGAATTATGGCCAAAATGAGACACTGCACGTGCCCACGAGAAGTCTGGTAGGTCTAGTAAAGGTCGCAGAAAAATAAATGGATGATTGTGTTAGGGGACTGCAGACAGGTCTGAACAAGAGACCCCCAGGAGCAAGGAGGAGGCCAGGCTGACTCCTCACCGGGAAACTCAAGAAAGATGATCATTTGATCACCGACCTGGTGGGAACTGGGAAGGACAACAGGTGCACGAGCCATATTCACGGAACAGTGAATATTTTGCCTGATGGAGCAGGATGCCAGGGACAGACTGGAGGCTGAGACAAGACCTCTGACCTGAGCTGAGCAAATGAAGGGCTGGCTGAGGTCTCCAGAGTCTCTGGACTTGATTTTGCAGCCCACAGGGAGCCTGAGGAACTCTTTAAGGAGAAGGATGACTGAATGGGATATTGGAAGAATTAACCCTGCAGAGGTGGGCGGGTTCCGCCTTGCTGACACCCCAGACCACAGCAGGGTTTTCTGTGGTCAAGTACATCACGAAAGCCTTACAATTATATAACACGTCCAGAAGCAGGTAAAAATAGATTTGTACAATTTAAACATGTCATCACGGGGAAAGAGATTTATTGATATTTCTAAAATTTCCTGCCTGCCTCTTCCTGCCCCACCCGAAATAAAGCGGTTGGCTGTAAATATAGCCACTGTCATACGCTCTTTTATTGTTATTTATATTCTCAGAATTTCATTCCCTTACATTTAAACACACGCTCCGCGCAGGTTGCTTTTACAGCAAACATAGAAGGTTGCAGCGAATCTGTGCTTGTCCACCGTGAGCCTAAATTGTTATGCAGATGTGCACTTTAGACAGCAAGCGATCTACAGCTAAAGATAGTCCGTGGTTTGGGAGAGGTGGTTGTTAGGAAAACAGCAGATCTATTTAAAGCCTTCACCCACCGGTTTCCTTCTGCTGTTTGTCCGTTTGGTTTGGAAATAGCTGGGCAATGCCACCATTGACGCTTCTTGTCACAAACACAACCTTGGCATTCACGTTGCCTTCCCACTCCTTCCTCGCTTCCCGTTTTCCAGGCGTTTCCTGCCGAGCCACATTTACCGATTGTTCTGTTTTGTTTTGTTTTGTTTTGTTTCGTTTTCCATGGAAAAGTCTGGCCAGCCGTCCCCTGAGCTGCCTTACAGCAAGTCCCGGCCGACCCTGTAACAGCTCTTCTAGCAACTTTCTCTTTAAGCTGTGTTGAGAGTAGTAACTCGGGGACCCTGCAGTTCTCGCACCGGGCACAATGTTCCTTAACGTCGTCAGTCACACCGACAGGAAGGTCCCCGCTGCTCCTGGCATCGGTTTGACGGGAAATGTACACACGTCCAGAAAAAAAGTTCTCGAAGCTCCCCCCCTGCGATTTGCTTCTCATCGATATGTAGGCGGACATGCCTCCTGAACATCAAAGACGTAGGAAAAGAGACTTGTTTGGCAATGCACTTGAGCTAAATGTGCCCCAGGACCTGAGTCCCTTCTGAGTGGTAGATGGCGTGTTTAAGGCGGCGAAGTCATGGTAACCTCAGCATTAAATTAGGAACCGGAAACATAAATACACAAATAAATGGGCCCCGCTAAAGCCTCTAATTTACTATAAGGAGTATGAACTCGGGACCCGGGAGGCCTATAACTCTTTATCAGTGAATGATTTATGAGAGGACTACCTTTGAAGACGATAAATCCCAGACTGGGGATAGAACCCAGTAGGCGCTGCACCCTTCTGGGTCTGCTTCTGTCCGTAAGCTTTTGCCTTAACCAGCCCGGTTCAGGGCCCTCGGCTCCCTGCAAGGTGGGTTTGGTGACAATGGGGTCTCTGATGCTGAGGGTTGGTAGCACTGCACCAGGGGCCGGCCAGCGGGGTGCTGGGATGCCTGGGCTGGCCACAGAGCAGATGGGGAGCCCACTGGAACTGTGTGGCCTTCCCAGGAACCTCGGGGCCAGAGAGATGTTCAGTCCCAGCGGCGCCCCCCCCCGCCCCCCACTCCATCCCTCCTCTTCCCACACCGTCCCACCTCCACCCTCCCCCACTTCCCGCTCCACCCCACGAAGAAGAGGAGATCCCCAGCTTCTTAAAGCCTCTCCTGGGGATTAAGTTGGTCACGAAATCAAAAATTGTAGTGCCCGGGACAATTTCCTCGGGAAATTACAATGCTTACCAAATATGAAGAAGTCGTGTCGAAGTAACACATGCCTTACCTCGTTCTCTCATTTGCTTTTTAAAAAATATTTATTTACTTTTGAGAGAGAGAGAGAGTGGGGGAGAGGCAGAGAGAGAGGGAGAGAGAATCCCAAGCCGGCGTCTCACTGTCAGTGCAGATCCTGACGCAGGGCCCGAACTCACCGTCGGTGAGATCAGGACCTGAGCCACAATCGAGGGTCTGAGGTTTAACTGACTGAGGCCCCCGGGCACCCCTGTCCTATCTGCTGTTGGTCTATTAGTGAGATAAACTGCTCCATAGCCCTTCATCAGCCACATAGGACGGGGGACGGGGGCCCAGGTCTTCTACTGCTGCCCAGCCCTGCCCTAGTTGTCTTCTAGGGAGTAGAGTTAGAGCACTTAATGTTGCACCTACTGTGTTCCCAACAATGATCCGAGAGCCATTCAGATATCAGTTCACTGAATTCTTGTAAAACAGTTGGACGTATGGTCCATTATGAATCTCTCCCAATAAAGATGAGGAAACGAAGGTCCGGAATGGTTTAGTTAGTTGCCCAAGACCACGCAGCTAAGGGCTGAAGAGCTGAGGTTGAATCCTGAGGCACCAAGGCCTGTGTTCTTTGCCTTCGTACCACGTGTCTGTAGAGCTGCCGATCTAAGCTGAGAGCATCGGTGCTATTTGTATTTGCCCATTCGTTTATCAGCCATATCCCACTTTTTTTTTTTTCCCTATGGTCAATCTTTTTTCACATTGATTTGTAAGAAATCTTTATCAATACAGCTAGCTTTCTGTCACGTATGAGGCAATTATTATTTTTTTTTTCCGTTTATTGGTTTTTTTTTTTTTTTTGGCTCTGTCCCCGGCATTTGTCTGTTTGTCTGTTTTCTCCACATAAATATTTTTAAATTATTATAGTCAAAATGATCTGACTTTTTCTTTATGGCATCCAGATTCCTTGCCATGTTTAGAAATTACATACGTTTTGAGGGGTGCTTGGGTAGCTCCGTCGGTTAAGCATCTGACTCTGGGTTTCAGCTCCGGTCATGATCTCATGGTTTGTGAGATCGAGCCCCGCGTTGGGCTCCGTGCTGACAATGCGGAGCCTGCATGGGATTCTCTCGCTCCCTCTATCTCTATCCCTCCCCTGCTCGTGCTTGCTCTCGTTCTCCCAAAATAAATAAGTACACTTAAATAAAAAAGCAAGTATATATGTTTTGATGCCATGAAATAGTATACAAATATATCCACATCCCCTAAGATGTTTATGATTTCAAAAAATATTTACACCTTTATTCCATCTGGAATTTATCTTGTCATGAGGTATAGATAGCCCAGCTTCCTTCTGTTCTGAATGAACAGTTGATCTATAATTTACCTGCTGATTTGAAGCTTCAATGTTATCATGTAATAAGTTCTCCTATGTTCTTGGGTTTATTTCCAGGCTTGCTTGGTCTGATTGGCCTGTACATCATATTTCTGCACCAGCACTAAATTTCTTTAACTATTATGTCTTCATCATGTGCTCTTATTATTTATTTGGGCTGTTATCCCTTCTGATTCTCCTTTTTCAGATTTCTCTGGTTATTTTTGCATGTTTCTTCTTTTTTTTCTTTTAGTTTTTTTTTTTTTTTAAGATTTTATTTATTTATTTAAGTTTATTTATTTATTTTTGAGAAAGAGAGAGAGAGAGAGAGAGAGAGAGCACAAGCAGGAGAGGTGCAAAGAGAGAGGGAGACACAGAATCCGAAGCAGGCTCCAGGCTCTGAGCCGTCAGCACAGAACCCGACGCGGGGGGTTCGAACCCACCGACTGTGGGATCGTGACCTGAGCCGAAGTCGGGCACTTAACCGACTCAGCCACCCAGGCGCCCCAATTTGTGCATGTTTATTCTTTTGTTTGAACTTATCTTTTGATGTTATAATTGGGATCTCACGGACTTAGTAGATTGCTTTAAGTAAAATTCACAGGTAAGAAAGGCAGTAAAATTGACCTTTGAGTGTAGAAAAGTGACTGGAAGCAGAGAAAAGACCAGTGTGACAGCAATGAATGACTTAGAGCCAGAAAAAATGAAGTGGGGGGGGGGGCGCCCAGGGGGGTATAGTTAGGCCACTGGGCTGGGAATGGCCTAAATGATATTTAATGCTGCTGAGCACATTGTAGGTAACTAGGTATATAAATAATTGAAAACATAAACTTTTAGAACTGGATGGCACATGAGACATATTCTAGTCTAATTTACTCCTTTTACAAATGCAGAAAACAAGGCTTGCCGAAGTCAGGACGCGTGTGTGTTTGCCTAGTAGCAAATGAGCTAATGAGTAGTAAAGTCAGGATCAAACCCTTGCTCCCAAGCCAAGTAAAGGAGTTAGCTGGGATTTGATGACAGGGGGTGAGAATAACACAAACTCGTCCACCTGGCTGCTGTGAAATGATGAAATAGTGCGCTGGGGTACTGTGTAGACAGAGGATTGCAGAGCTAGGAAGGGCAGGCAAGGTGAACCCGGAGGGCGGAGGTGCGTTTCCTTCCAAATAAAATCAAACACGGAAGATCTCAACAGGGAATTCATACTTGTTTTTTTCTCCCGAGAGGAGACTAACCATTTTAAGATTAAACTGGATAAGAAAACAACAAGCCATCGACGTGTGTGGTGATGCTCATTTGTCCTTTTTAAACTCATAGACAAAACGTTGCAGGCATTAAATAGAAGAGTTGGATGTTTCATATGTACGTGAAGGGAGATTGTTCACCAAAAAAAACCCACTAAAATTCGTAGTTTCTCCAGAAACCAGACTGGGTAAAGTGGAAATATTCCTTTCCTGGTGACGATGGCAGAAGCATTGGGAAAGGAAAGGAGAGGAGGGGAGAAGGAGGGGAGGGGGGAGGGGAAGGGAGGCAAGGGAGGAGAGGGGAGGAGGGAGGAGAAGAGAGGAGAGGAGAGGAGAGGAGAGGAGAGGAGAGAAGTTCTTAAAAAGCCGATTTATCTTGTAGCCTGTATTATACTCTTGAAAAGATCACTCATTCACAAAGTATTCACAATTCAAAAGTATTGTGCAATTCCTCTTATGTATAAAGAAATGCGGTGTAGAACTCCCCTCTCCCCTTAGAGCAGAGGATGGGAAGTGATAGCATTTACTTCAAGGCTTGGCCACCTCTTCCATAGTTTGTTTTTCATCATTTTTTCAACCCAATATGGATTCTCGCTAAAACCCAACTTGTTGACTGTATCATCAGCGTTTGTCCCGGGGGATGGAATGGTTTTGTTTCGTGTTAAGTGAGAGACACTCACAGAAATTTAAATCATTGGTACACAAGTTCATAAAGTCAAACAAGAGTCCTTGAAAAGTGGACCGTTAGTTGCAATGTTTTTGGTGTGTGAGAGCCTCAGCCTGCGTAATATTTGTTCAGAGCTTAGACGGTACTCCAAATAGCTCAAACTGATGTAAATTCAATAATATGTGGAATTAAAACCAAGTAGAAATTAGAAGGCACTTAAATCTGTATAATCCCTTAAACCTTTTAATGTATTTTGTGAAACAATATTAAGAGTTTGTAACAGGATATTTAATTTAAAAAGAAGTAACATTTTATTGGGTAAAACCCAGAAGGGTTCTAGAACCTGACATCTGTCCCATAGAGCCTCCAGCTCTTTGACAGTCTTCTTGCTTGTTGAAGTGTCATTGCTTTCAACACGTGAGATGTTGTCTTTAGAGCATGCTGTCTTGCCACAAACTATTTGGTAATGATTATTCACTTACGGTGAGTTCTTAATACACGATTTATACGTACACACACACACTTATATTTGTTACTTTCATATGAAATCTCAGAATAAAGTAGAAAGACGTTTTGGATTGAATTCAGTTAATGTTCAAATAATTGTAGTACAAGATACCTTAAACATTTTTTTTAATGTTTATTTATTTTTGAGAGAGAGAGAAAGACAGAGTTAAGAGCAGGGAAGGGGCAGAGAGAGGGGGAGACACAGAATCTGAAGCAGGTTCTAGGCTCTGAGCTGTCAGCACAGAGCCTGATGTGGGGCTTGAACTCAAGAACTGCGAGATCATGACCTGAGCTGAAGTTGGACATTTAACCGACTGAGCCACCCAGGTGCCCCAAGATTCCTTTTTTATTTGGGAGGAATGTCTAGCCTCAACGAACAGATCAAAATCTGCAACAGAAATGTGATGTACCAGAAATAAAGCCAAGGGAAAAATGACGTTTGTAGCATGCCCCCCGGATATGAATGCATTTCCATATGATATTCTAGTTATTCCTTCTGTCGGCCAATGAGATCCCATTTTGCAGATGAGGAAAACAGGCTTAGAAGAAGACACTTTCTTGTCCAAGGTCATCCATGGCTAGATGGCAGACCCGTGACTTGATTCCAAATTCTGTGTTCTGTTTTCCCTAAGCATATCTCCTTATTAAATATGCAATTTTTGTCTGCTTATGTCTCCAACACTCAGTCTATTCTTTAAAGTGATTAATATAGATTTTCCTTCATTGAAAAATTACATAAAAAAGGGGAGGCTTCTCCTGTTAAATCAAAGATATTCAGTTTTCATGGTACTTCTAGAAATTCAAAGGTTTATAAACTCAGTACCTTTATTAGTAAGAACCTCTGAGCTTACATGAGCACAGAGAAGATTTTCATAGAGAAGCCAAAGTAATCAATCATATTAAAACTCTATTCACCAATTCCTTAGTACATAAGGGGTTTAATCTAATATTGGAACAGTCATTAACCATCCTCTGTGCTCAGAGGACAGTTACTGACGATGGTCAAAGGGCAGAAGAATAGAGGAACGAGAAAAAACGTAAAATGTCATTACTATTAGGCAAACTCATTATTTCTTAGAAGGGATTCAATCCGCCCCCAAACTTTGAAGGCCTGCAGAGAGCGTCGTTTGCTCTCTGAATTTCATAAAGAAAGCATCTGATTATAAAGAAAAGTCTTCAAACTTGTAGAAACTTGTAGAAAGTCTTATACTTGTAGATAGTATAAGAGTGGTGGCCTGGGACTAAGGGGGGAGGGGAGAGGGAGGGGGAATTATTGTTTAATGGGTCCAGAGCTTCCGTTTCGAAGGATGAGAATGTTCTGGTGGTGATGGCTTCCTGACGATGAAAATGTGCTTGGTGCCACTGGAGACCTCCCAGAGAGGCATCGTTTATTGCCTACGTTCCCTGGGACGTGAACTTGGAGCCGGGGCACCTGGGTTCCGGTCACACGTCCACCAGTTATAAACCATGTGGGATCTTACACAAGGTATGGATCATCTCTGTGTCTCATCTTGCTCCTCTCCACACAGGCTACTAAGAGCAGCTGCCTTGGAAGGCTGCTCTGAGTTTTAGACGAGTTGATATTTGTCAAGTGTTTGGAGCAGTGCCTGGTGCGTCGTAAGTGCTCCCTGAGTGTTTGTTAATATGTAAGTTCCACAGTCCTTCCAATCTTTGCCTACCCTCCTGTCCCTCTTCATTCTTTCTATGCCATCCCAGTGTGTGTGTTTCCCTTGTGTTGTCTGTTGCAACCAATGGCATCACTTAATAGCAGAATTGTAGACGCATCTGGGTGGCTTGCTCAGCTGAGTGTCTCACAGATCCCTCACCACAGGGTGACCTATAGCTCAGTCCGTCCTCAGATCTCAGCTGCTCATTGCCATCATCCTCACTGCCACAATAATTACACTTTTAAAATAAAGATATTTGTAATTTGGCGACTAGTATGCCGTGGCACACGGTGCTATGGAACTGGGATTGTCTACAAAATGCAATGGGAGGGGGAATGCATCGAACGGCTCAGCAAGGAGTGACGTGAGCTGATGTATGTTTTATTTATTTATTTTTTAAAAAAATTTTTTTTCAACGTTTATTTATTTTTGGGACAGAAAGAGACAGAGCATGAACGGGGGAGGGGCAGAGAGAGAGGGAGGCACAGAATCTGAAACAGGCTCCAGGCTCTGAGCCATCAGCCCAGAGCCCGACGCGGGGCTCGAACTCACAGACCGCGAGATCATGACCTGGCTGAAGTCGGACGCTCAACCGACTGCGCCACCCAGGCACCCCTGATGTATGTTTTAAAAACTCACTTGTACATGGGATGTGGAGAACAGATTTCAGGGGCCACGAGGAGACAGACCAGCTCAAAGCCTTTGCAGTGACTGAACGAGGGACGGTGGCCGCGGAAATGGAGAGAAGTAGACAGAGGATTTCAAAGTGAAATAATAAAGTAGGGGCAAAGCAGTACCAATGAATGTTTCAGGACTGATTGGTTAAAAAAGGCTTGTGAAATTTTACGCAAACACAGTGTCCCTGAACACAGAAAATGTCAGTTAAAATAATTTTCATATCCTTTTACTGTGTTAAATATGCCCCTCAAATGACCACAGTTAATGTATTTCTTCACCGTCTCCTCCCTACCTGCTGCATTTGTGAGACAGATGTGTTCCAGAGAATGCTGGAAGATGCCAAGCCAGACTGAATTTGAGAGAAAATTCACTGCAAAGATACAGTGCACGCTGGGCTCTGGAAAGACACCTGCAAAAATTCACTTGGAAAACACGTACCGTTCTCGCCCCTTCTCTTGTATACTGTAGATTTCTGCACGTGCAACGTCAGATGACTGGACAGACGTATGTCTGTCCTTGTCCATGGTGGGAGCAGAAAGGCCATTTGAACTTTAGTTAGCAGACCAAGGCATGGCTTTAGAGATAACTGTGTCTCAACAAACATCCCAGGAGAACACCAGGAGTCCCACATGCTTGTGTGGTGCTGACCTTTACACATTCATATACAGTCACTCTGGGACCATCGTCTCTTCAGTTATCTATCCCCTTGTCTCTTGAGATTTCATCTAAACTGAGCAAACCTGTCTTGCTGCATTCAAGTATTAGGTTTTTTCCTCAAAGTCTTTACATGGTAATGGTTGACGTAATTTTCAATGAATCATGATTCTCCCACCCCCATCCCTTTCTCCTGTATTTTTTCCATGTCATTTCACCTCAGTTTGCCACTATTCCTGTTCCCACATGTCCAAGTTACCTCCATGTTCCATGAGCGTGACGCTGTAGATTTGGTGATACCTCAGGATTCTATTTATGACTCATCTAGAAATGCTTTGCTTTTATTCAGTCAATGCGGATGTATTCAGCCCTCGGCTATAAGAGTCACTGTGAAAAACTCTATTTTCGAAGGTCACAATTTCTACTTTCAAGTAGCATTAAGGCTCCTATGAAGAAAAGGCCTCAATGAGGAGGCGAGTTCATGGTGCCACAGAGCAGATACACGCACTTCCTTCAGGAGCCCGCAGTGAGGTAAGACCTGGGTGGGTTGGCTCCTCATGGTGGGTGAGCTGAGCCTTGAGGAACTGGGGCATGCCTAGATGAGAGCTATCGAGAAGAAATGAATGTGAGACATAATGGACCTGGAAGAATTTGAACCAACGCCATTTAGCCTACTGGGTCTACTGGGACTAGTAAAAGGCATATTTCCTTAGTTAACTTTATGATCAGGTTTTAGGCCCTGGCCCCCTGAGAGGAACCAGAGTATAGAAAGTTGCACAGGCAGGGTGGTCACTCGGATTGGACCACTCACCTCCTTCCCAGTCCTGCAGCCTCTGTAAACATCCAATCAAGAATTTACATCGGTTCTCATTCCGTCTTAGGCTCTGCAGACATACAAAACAATGCTGCCAGGAGGGTGTTAAAACTCTTCAATGGTGATGCCAAAATAAACTTTCATGAGCCCTCTTGCTCAACGAACACAGTCTGGCATTTTAAATGGTGGCACATCTCACTTTTGTGAGGACAGTTTCTGCCGGAGGGGATTCACTAAAACTATATGGCAGAGAGGTCTGTGCTGTTCCATGTTTGTGGGTTCCATTTGTTAAAGACAGGACACGCCAGAAGACGGAGTTGAAACGAAAGCAGAGGTACGTGCCAAATAGCAAGGAAACCATCAAGAATCCTTTACTAAGAATAAATAGCTTTTTCATTAAGAATAAAGAATTATTCAAAGCATAAGAGACTCTTAAACACTGAGAACAAACTGAGGGTTGATGGGGGGTGGGAGGGAGCGGAGGGTGGGTGATGGGTATTGGGGAGGGCACCTTTTGGGATGAGCACTGGGTGTTGTATGGAAACCAATTTGACAATAAATTTCATATATTGAAAAAGAAATAAAAACTTAAAAAAAATTTTAAAAAAAGAATAAAGAATTATTGGGGTGCCTGAGTTGCTCACTGGGTTAAGCATCCAGCTCCTGGTTGCAGCTCCTGTCATAGCCTCACAGTTCATGAGTTCAAGCCCCAGGTCAGTCTCTGCACTGATGGCACTTGGGATTCTCTCTCTCTCTCTCTCTCTCTCTCTCTCTCTCTGCCTCTCCTCCCCAACCTCAAAAAAACCCAACCAAACAAACAAACAAAACACCCAAATCTAACTAAAAGAAAAGAATAAAAAATGATTAAGAATAAAGAATTCTTTATTATGAATGATGCATTGGGGACATTTTATTTTCTTTGTTTCAAATCCCTGAGTCAACGTTGCATCTATTTCCATCTTTCTTGAAAATCGTATGAGCGCGCCTTTCATAACCATGTTTGTTTGACCTGCAACAATGGAGGAAAGTCACTCTTCAGGCTTTTGAACCAAAAGCCTCATTTTGAACCCAAAATGAGATACAGGATTCGTTGACACCTTTCCTACTTCCTTGCGGAATTTATTCCCACCTCTGTACCATAGTGACCCTTCAGGACGAAAGAATAAGAAGTGATTCCAAGGTAGTCCTCAGCACTGCCTTACAAAGTGAAACGGCAGTGGAGAGATCCCCCTTCCATGCGTTCCTTGGCCTTACTCCAATGACTGACGCCGGCATTCCACCCTTCCAGAGAGTGGCTTCTTATTCTTCCAGAGGTAACCCCTAAACGGTAACCTTGTTAATTTTGCATTTAGCTCATTAGAAGTCTAGAAGGCAGGAAGAGTAGGCTTTGCCTCTTAAACAATGAGTAAGTGCTATACTTCACGTCCCTTTCTTCAACCCTACAATTTCTTTGTACTCTTGATTTAGCCAATATATGTCACAGCTCAGCTGTTCAGTACATAGGTGTTAAATGAATAAGTGAGTCAGTGTTTAAAATAAGAGAATGGCATATTTCCATGCCTTGTTAAATATCTTTAAAGTCCTAGAGAAGAGGGTCAGAGTTTAATTCCATGATTCCTTTAGACATCCCCTTTTACCACTTTATCTTTGCATACTCATACTTCTAAATCAGTAACGTAGTCCTCCGATCCCTCATCAGGAATAGTGACTGGCATGTCAATTCTAACTAAATGTTAACTAAATACATGAGTAGGTAGCCAGGCTGTGCCTGACTCTTTGGAGACCTTGCCTAAGATTTGAATAATCGAGGGCAAATCACTATTTCCCATAAAAGATCCTTTTCAGAGTCTAAGTATTGTCGTGTGGCGATGAGAATAAATGCACGATTTTGAGGCCATCATACTCAAAGATTGACACACCGACATGAACACTCCTATTTCATAAAGGCAAAGCAGAAACCATTCATCATTTCTTGTGACTATTTTAATATTTTAAGTAAACCTTGATTTAAAAAAATTTTTTAATGTTTATTTTTGACAGAGAGGGACAGACAGAGCATGAGCAGGGGGTGGGGGGCAGAGAGAGAGGGAGACACAGAATCCGAAACAGGCTCCAGGCTCTGAGCCATCAGCCCAGAGCCCAACGCGGGGCTCGAACTCACTACAGGGAGATCATGACCTGAGCCGAAGTCGGACACTCAACCGACTGATCCACCCAGGCGCCCCTCCTTGATTTTTTTTGCATAGTCTTGTAAGACTGCCTTTAATTATCTCAGGATTGATCGTCTCTGCTCTGTTGTCTAGTTATTGAAATTTGTGACCTTGGACAAATCACTGAAAGACTTAGTTTTTTCAGTTGTCTGTGGACAAAGTTGTTGTTCATCAGGGCAGACCCCTGGGGACAGCTCCAACAATTCCACAGTTGGAGAGAAGCTATAGGCATGTTTGATTTCAAGATTTTCGGAGAAAATTGCAACGTATCTGCCAAGTGTTCAATGCCAACCATTCAATATCTTTCTTTTTCCTTTCCACTTTCAAACTCTTTCAGAATCAGCAGAGGAATTCTTGATAATTCAGTGTGTTTTCACAGCAGTTCAACTGGGCAGAATAATTGGCCCTGGGTGGGGGACTAACTCTTGGTCCTCACTGACCGAGGCGATGGGCTTCTGGTCTGTGAATAGTCAGGTGCAGTGACTTCAATGGTCATGAAAAGACCATAAATTCTTGGAAGAAATGGCCACATCTGTGTTTTAGAAATGCAGCACTTTAAAAAAAATATTTCATTAAAAAAATGAACACAAATTATAATCATTTATATATATATATTTCTGTATTTAAAATTTTTATTTTCAGACATTATTAATAAAGGTTTAACTGGGCAGCATTTTCCAACTTTTGTCCATATAACTTAAAATATAGGTGGGTTCCCCCCCCAAAAGTTTAACTTTATGAGTGTGGTTGAAAATATTCAGTTCACAGTCAAGTCCCCTGTGACGTTATGATGCTCTTTGGTTGACATATCTACCTCCCCAATACGCTGTGAATGTCTTAAGGACAAGGACCATAAATTCTTTGCAGGAATGGCCACATCTGTGCTTTCAAAATGCAGTAGGTTTTTTTTAGGTTTTTTTCATTAAAAAAATCTTACTAAAATTTATAGCCATTTATATATATTTTTGTATTTAAAATTTTTATTTGCCGACACGAGGAATAAAGGTTTCACTTGGCAATGTTTTCTACCTTTGGTCCATATAGTTTAAAATATATGTGGTTTTCTCCCCCAAAATTTGGCTTTATGAGTACGGTTGAATACTATTAAGTTCAGAGTCAAGTCCCCTGTGACGTTATGGTGCTCGTTCGTTGACGTGCCCATCTTTTTAGTAAGTGCACTGTGATAATCTGAGGGACAAGGACCGTGTGCTATTCATTACTTTGTCCCTTGAAAGTACTGGACAAAGCAGGCACAGAGTAGATGCGAAAATGAAAACAGAGTCATAAAATTTGGCAGCAAAAGTAGGAGCTTTGGAGAAATCTTCATGGGTCATTTTCGAAGCTGAATAAGTAAGACAATAAGATAAAAAATGACATAACCTTCAAGAAATCAGTTACTAAGAGGAAGCTGGTCTTAAGGGTTTAAAGCACGTAGGTTAGCGGGAGGCCTTTTCAGCAGCACAGAAGGCTGTTTCTCGCACCCGCTTGTGATGGCCCCATTTCCCAATACGGTGGTGGAGTTTATGGTTCCAGCAATGCCTCATCTATTGACCAGAAGTCATGGTTGATCCCAAATTTATTCCATGTATAGCCAGTGTACTTATCTCAGTAGAGCTAAACAATTAATGTAGATATACAAAGTATTAAAGGGACCACATGTGTCTTCTGCCATCAGATGAGCTACAGATTGGATCCACCGTACAATCAGAAAAGTAGCTTTATCTGGGCATCTGTGGAAGTGTTTCTAATTAATGCGCATTACTGTACATTATTTGGAGAGCCTGGCAGGTAAGCTCAGGGGTCCCAGAGCTAGCCCCACCCCGGTGAGAGTCAGGATCGCTGTGGGAGGCTGTGCCATTGGTCCCCTCCTGTTCCTGCATCAGGTGACAGCCTGGCACTCTTCCTGGGTTCTCACGACAGCCCTTGGAGATGCAGCCTCTTACCTGGGAGCAACAGCCGTAGCGGACAGTGAAACCTCGCGGCAGCACAGAGAACACAGCTTGGGCGTGAAAACTTGGTGGCCAAAATCAAATAACATTTTCTCTTTAAAGTGATGCAGGTTATGGGGCGCCTGGGCGGCTCAGTTCCTTTAGCACCCGACTTTGGCTCAAGTCGTGATCCTGTGGTTTGCGGGTTCGAGCCCTGTTTGGGGCTCTGTGCTGACAGCTCGGAGCCTGGAGCCTGCTTCGGATTCCGTGTCTCCTCCTCTCTCCTACCCCTCCCCTGCTCACGCTCTGTCTCTCTTTCTCAAAAATAAATAAACATTAAAAAAAAAAGATTAAAAAAATAAAATAAAGTGATGCAGTTTCTTCCTCTTTTCCTGGACTAATTATTTACTAGCACACCCTCTCTTAGTCAGAAAAGCATTCTAATTTGCATGGTTAATCATACAGTCTCTATAACTGAAGGGTCAGATTCTTCTCTCTGCAGCATCTTTCAGGCTGCGGTCCAGACTCCCCAAGGTTGGATCCAAAAACAGGTAATTCCCATCTCCCGGGTAGGT
>NW_024412406.1:25407593-25414755 GCF_014898765.1 Herpailurus yagouaroundi | reverse complement strand
TCCAGAGATTTCCATTTTTAAAGAGCACGAGCTGAGGAAAGCGGCTCCCTGAGGAGCCCCAGCTTTCAGGGGCCCAGGGTGCAGAATTGCATCATGGAAAAGTGGTAACAGCAGCTGTAGGGACCAGCGTAGCACAAATATGGTGGGCATCCCTCATCACACTGGTGCTTCGAGAAAGTACCCATGTTCTTGATAGTTTAGCTACCAAGATAGGCTCCTGTCTTCCCCACAAGTCTATGTGCTATTCAATATCTTTTAGTAAACAGTTGTTTTATTTATTTGTTTGTTTCTTTCTTTATTCATTTTTTAATGCTTAGCCAGTCAGTTTTTATTGCTTCCCACTTAGGAGCTTAGTTGATAGACGAGCAAATTCGAAAATTTGAATTCAGAGGGTACCTCAACTGAATATTTTCACCGCGAGATGCCCACGCGAAAGGAACATTTTGTGTCTTGAATCGCTCGAGAGCAAGTCTCTTTCCAAGAACAATGTTCTGCCCAAAAAAAGGCCAGTCACCTGCTGCAGAGGTGACCTAGATTAGATACAGGATAGATATACCCAACGTTATAGGTTATTCTTTTTAAAATGATATTTAGGTCGGGTGATACACCTCCTCCTCGTATGTCAATGGCAAGAAAGGGGTTTGGATGTCAAGTCCAGAATTTGAATCCTATGTTTTCCACACTACCTGTTTAGAGACACTAGCACTCTATAAAGCCGACTGGGACAGTCAATCAGATGGCCTCATTTTCAATAATGTGACCTGCAAAATGTTTAATTAGCTTTCTTCCTGCTGCCAACTCTCTCACTTGGATGTACTCGCTACAGAAACTAAACAGCAGTGGGTCATAAAGGCGAGCTAAAATATGCTATGATGTTCTCTAGAAGAGATTCTTTAAAGGTCTCATGAACTATTCAACTACCAGCAGAGGAGCCCCATCATAAGAGGGTGCAATGTGACATTTTGGAGATTATCTTTGGGTTCAGATCAAGAATTCCAGGTAGACTGCCTAGCCTAATGATTTTCCTGGGTACCTACCAACTGTCAGCTTAAGTGAACACTGCACATATTTGGGCAAAAATCTTTCAAACTATTATTCCCTTCTTCGTTGTATAGCGACACTTTTCTTGGATTATAATGTGTACGGGAACTTACCACAGTGAATAATAAAATGTTTGAAGGCCAATGAAATACCTTACATAGAAAGATGGCAGCGTCCCTAGTAACAGCCACCTCGGGGGCTCCTGTAGGATGCCTGGAAGGGTCATGTGGCCTCGCTGTGACCTTGAGCTACATGCTCATAACTGAACCAGGGCTCTCAGCCCCATTATGCAACTGTCATTCCCTCCCAGGAGTCACATCCTGAGGTTGTGGACAGGTTCACAAGGATATATACACAAGTATGCACGTAGGTGTTTCTGCTTAGTGAGTGCCACACCCTTTCATAGAAACAAACACATTATATACGTTCTGTGACCTAAAAAAAGCTATAGCAGTAGAGGAGAGAGCAAACGTTAGACAGGACTGTTCGTAGTTTCCATGATTACAATGGACATCTACAGGCATTTATTTTCCTCTACGTTTAGTAACAAATAGCTCCGATTCCCATGCTCGATCATTGAGGTAGACTGTGCTCAGTGGCGGAAAAAAGCTTTCTGAACTCACACAAAGTTGGTCAATCTGTCTTCTTCATCTTTTTCCTTTTTCCTGTTCCCCACTCTGTTCATTCATTACCCCATCCTAATTTTCATCGTCACCAACCTCACCTGTTTTGAGTATCACCATTAAAAAGAATTCCTCACACTGTTTAAAAGTTATGGGATCCACAAGTGTGCAACTGGAAAATTTACCTTTACTAGTGGATGATACTGTTCTCATCGAATAGTTCACGGATTTGGTGCCATTAGCCATAAAGTCAGAGTGCTGGGAGACATTTTTGGAAGCAATCTAGACCTTTCCCCTCTCTCGGTGTAAGGCCATACGTGGCTGATGTTGCGTCTTGAAGGTTTAACAATGTCACACTCACAGGAAATACCTCCTATTGCTTTTGATAAGGGAAAATACCTTCTGCTCGATGTTTCTGGGCTAACCCGTAGAAGAGTTCTCTTTCCGTTTTGGTTTGAAAGAGAATACACTGAAAAATTATTTCTGCTTATGTGAAGGATTATATACTTGCACCCCCCACTCACTACCCAGAAGTCTTCCTGAAAGGTTGGATTTAATTTTATGGATTTGTGAATTCTTAAACTTCAGTTTTAGAAGACAAAATGGTAGAAAGTGAAGGGGAAAAATAAATTCTTTCTCCCTGAGTGATTGTAGGAGTATACCAAGGCAAAACAGTCCTCCTTGCTTAATATTTAATTTCAAGTATATTTAACCGGCTTTGTAAAGCCCTAGTACATTGCTTCTGCTCAATACTGTTACAATGGGAAGTCCCAACAGCAAATGGTTTAAAGAATGGAGCTTTTCTCCTGCAGGATTTTCCTTCTGCGTAGGGGATATCAGCTGCTAAAGAAAAGTTTCCCCTTCCCTAAAGCTCACTTCTCTCTACATTACCTGTTTAAATTTCTCTACGACTCGAAATGCCTAGAAGTCTCTCTGAAAGCGACCAATGCCTGCGTACGAAGGTATAGAGTTGTCAATTTCCCCTCGACTTACATTCTGAAATAGAACTTCTTTCTCTCTGTTGCTTCATTTATTTTTTATTCTTAGAATCAATGCGGATAGGTAACTGCCAGAGGAAAAGGGGGTTATACGAGTGGATCCCAGGTTCAGAAAAAGTTGCGGCTGACGGTGAGAGATGTTTCTGGAACTGACATTTTTATAGTACAGTCAGGTCTTTCAGGTGAAAGAGAGGCTCTGAGAAAAACCACACCACGTCAGAGCTATTTTCAAACGTGTGCCGTCTGTGGGCTCTGTCTCTTTCCATTGCCTCCTTCTGCTTGCTTCAAATGAAAAGAGGACAAGGCGCAGGGGACAAGGGAAGCTTCCCAGACCCTATGTTTTCCTAATGTGCTTTCTCTGCAAGTCTGCAATATATACTTGGAAATAACAGGGCGTCCCATTCCTGTGCCTTAGCAAAAACACCTTTTTTGTGCCGAAGAAAATAACAACGGGGTGTTCACATGAAATTCAATCATTCCTGTTCACCGTCACTAGCTTAATCACGCTCTAAGAATGAGAGATGTTGCTGAGTCTTTTGCGTAAACCACGGAGATGTAGTTCTTGCAGTAGAAACACGACGACCACTTTCTTTGCGCTAAACAAGAGAACACCTATAATTTAGTGAGGGGAAGAGAATGCATAATTCATCCAAACTGTTATGCTCTGTAATAAATAACTAAAAACTAACATGGGTTTTAAGTCTTATTGCTTTTTCTTACTTGAATAGATTGGTTTTTTTCTCATGAGAAAATGTCGTTGCTATAAACAAAATGCTTAAGCTTAGAACCTTACCCTGAAAATAGTTTTCAACTCTTCTCTCTACTCTTCAAACATTGGAGGAGATACCATATCAATCTTAAATTTCACTGGCTTTTCTGACAAGAAAGTCTTTCCTTAGAAGATACTTGTTAATGGAGTCCACAGAACTTGATTTCCTTGAGATTGTATTTATTCACTAGGGGCTATGTATATATTTTTTTCCGGAACTCTCCAGCACTTTTTCTGGTCATTTGACTATAAATCCACTGCTAAGTCAGAAGCTTCTTATAATTCAGGAGCAAAAATACCAAAGTTGTTTTAATGAATTATGTCAATATATGAAATTTCGTTCTTACTCTCATAAACGAGGAATGAAGAGAGAAAGCTGTTCTGTTCGTTGATTTCCATCTGTGTGGAACTTAGACACTTTTTTTTTTTTCGCAGTAAATTAAGATTCAACAGATTTCTGACTCAAAGCACTATAGTGAGGAAATACGATCTCACATAATTTAAGACAAGAATCGTGTGCCCAGGTAATTTTCTCTGAATTAACAATTCCTTGAGGTGGGGAGGAGTTAACATAATATGGAGGGCTTGAAAATCTTCTCTGAATTAGGCAGAAGAATTAACCTTTACTATTTTATACAAGGGAAACCTTAAAACACACAAATTAGCACAAGATACAAATACCCTTACCTCATGTGTCTCCTGCTCCTATGACCTCTCAGATTATTACACTCTTAAGGTATTGATCAGCTAGATTGACTGCTAGATTAATGCCACTTTTCTATAGATGGAAGATATAATGTGGTTGTTTCTATTAATGACGATGTCATGTATTCTCACTTCCTAACTGCACTTGTGAGTAACGGCATACACTGTGTAGTCAAGTGATTACCCCTAATACATGGAACTTTTCCATTGATTCTAACAGTGGCAGGACTACAATTTGATATTAGCTCCTTACAGAAAGTCTTCTTGGCAAGAAGATTATGTTTTCTGGACTAGAAAAACGTTACCCATGAGTAATGGTAGATGTTCACCTGATTTTCAATCCCAATTAATCTATCCGAATTTTGGACAGAAATGATCCAAAATTTAATATGGAAGTTACTGAGTTTCCCCAATGTGGCAAAAGGGGTGCTGAATGCGAGGGAAATCGAGACGAATAAAAGATAAACCTTGCCCTTTCAGCAATTGTAAGCAGGGACATAAAGATTAGTTTTATAAGATAATGTGAGACGCCTTTAAAATTGAGTTTAAGATTCTGTGTGCATCAGTGTCTTTGCATTAAGACATTAGTTTAATGCTGCACTTTGTAAATGCACCTAAAACAGAAGTGGAATCCAGAAGTGGACTAACCGATTGAAAGTTGTGATTGTAACATGTGGGCCACCTGAACAAAAATGTTAACCTCAGAGTCCCACATTCCTCCAGGATGCCCAAGAAACAAGTGAGCTGGGCTTCAAGATTCGCTTCTAAATCCACATAATTTGGAGTGGAAATAGCAGACAGGAGTTTCCCTACTTGTCAGTCTACTCTTCGAGTAATTTATTCCAGAATGAAAATCCAATCTATGATGAGATCATCAAGGGACAACACAATATAGTGGGAAGTATGGTTCTTTAATAGTCAGGTAGTTGGATCTGAATCAGGGAGAAATGAAACCAGGAAAATTCCTTGTCCTTGTTTGTAAACAAAAAAAATTTCCACATCCCTATATTGAAAAAATAACATGGCTGCTTACTCCAGAAATATCTGCCTGTAGAAGGTAAGACAGTGAACCAACTCAACAGCTTACTTATTAAGATTAATAACTTGGTGCAGTTAGGGTTAGGGTTAGGGTTAGGGTTAGTGCAGTCGGTTGTGTCGACTTCGGCTCCGGTCGTGATCCCATAGCTCATGAGTTCAAGCCCCAGGCCAAGCTCTGTGCTGACCTGGAAACTGCTTTGGATTCTGTGTCTCCCTCTCTCTCTGCCCCTCCTCCACTTGCACTCTGTCTCTCTCTCTCAAAATAAATAAACATGAAATTAAAAAAAAGATTAATAACTTATTCATTGAGATTTTCTTCAACAGCCTGGCTTTACTGGGCACGCTGCAGTTTTTTGGATTAATTGAGCATTTGGGAGGGCTTATTTTCTTTTTGTGGTTACTCTCTGCATCTTTGACTTCTCATGGTCTACTATAAATTAATATTATACCCCTGCATGTAAAATGCCAGAGCCCTACCATATTTGTTCTTTCCTTGTCATAATATATATAATAGACCGGGGCGCCTGGGTGGCGCAGTCGGTTAAGCGTCCGACTTCAGCCAGGTCACGATCTCGCGGTCCGGGAGTTCGAGCCCCGCGTCAGGCTCTGGGCTGATGGCTCAGAGCCTGGAGCCTGTTTCCGATTCTGTGTCTCCCTCTCGCTCTGCCCCTCCCCCCGTTCATGCTCTGTCTCTCTCTGTCCGAAAAATAAATAAACGTTGAAAAAAATTTAATATATATAATAGACCATATAATATATATTTATTATTTTTGGCTTTATTTATTTATTTATTTTTCAATTTTTTAATGTTTATTTCTTTTTGAGAGAGAGAGAGAAAGAGAGAGACAGAGCATGAGTGGGGAAGGGGCAGAAAGAGAGAGGGAGACACAGAATCCGAAGCAGGCTTCAGGCTCTGAGCTGTCAGCAAAGAGCCCGACGCGGGGCTCGAACTCACAAACTATGAGATCATGACCTGAGCCGAAGTCAGATGCTTAACTGACTAAGCCACCCAGGCGCCCCTGTGTTTGGCTTTAAACAGTCAACTATTCATTTAAAAATTTAGAAGACTAAAAATCTGTGTTATGTACTCACAGACTGACCATTTCTGTGGTTATTTATTCCTTTGTATAGATCTGAGTTTCCATCTGGTCTCGTGTTTCTTCATCTTGAAGAATTTGTTTTAACATTGTTTGTAAAGCAAGTATCCTAGCAATGAATTCTTTTAGCTTCTCATTTGTCTGAAATGTACTTATTTCACCTTTGTTTTTAAAGAATGTTTCCTCTGCATATACAATCCTAGGGTAACAGTTTTTTTCTTCTTTTCAGTACAGTTGATCTTGAATAACATGGGAGAGTTAGGCGCACTGATCTCCTCACAGTTGAAAATCTGCATACAGCTTTTTGACCCCCCCTGACAGAATTTAACTACTAATAGCCTACTGTTGACCCGAAGCCTTATGGATAACCAACTCAACACACATTTTGCATGTTATATGTATTGAATACTGTACTCTGACAACAAAGGAAATTAAAGAAAAGAAAATGTTATTAAGAAAATCATAAGGAAGAGAAATTGTATTTATAGTACTGTACTCAATTTCTATATACAAAATATGCACATGTAAGTGGACCCATGCAGTTCAAATCGTGTTGTTCAGAGGTCAACTCTTATTTTTTTTAATGTTTATTTTTGAGAGAGTGAGAGAGCACGTGCACACAAGGTGAGGAGGGGCAGAGAGAGAGGGGGACAGAGGATCCAAAGCGGGCTCTGCCTCTGATAGCAGAGAGCCCAATGCAGGGCTCAAACCCACAAACTCGGAGATCATGACCTGAGCCAAAGTCGGACGCTCAACCAGCTGAGCCACCTGAGGCACCCCAGGTCAACTGTATTTTGAAGTTGTTATTCTATCATATTCTGGATTGCTTTTGATGAAAAGTCAGTGATAATTTTTATTTTTGTACATCTATATGAAAAATTTTAGATTTCT